>NC_080425.1:79823868-80089677 GCF_029873635.1 Malania oleifera
CTATAATCTCTAAAGAAAAGATGCAACAACCTATATCTCCAGAGTTGAAACAATCCCCTGAGCATCTTCGCTATGCATTCTCAGGTGATGAGTATGAAAATGCAAAAATCTACAAAGAGCAGACGAAGAAGTCGTATGAAAAACAGATTCTTAGGCGTGAGTTTGCTCCTTGACAATAGGTTCTACTCTTCAAATAACGATTAAAACTCTTCCTAGGTAAGTTAAAATCAAGATGGACAGGTCCTTATACAAATGACAAAGTTTTCCCTTTTGAAGCAATAGACTTGAAGGACAAGATAGAGAATATATTCAAAGGTTATGGTCAAAGATTGAAGCACTACTATGGAGAACAAATGGAGAGGAACTGTGCATTTATTCCTCTTGGAGATCCTGGTTGATGAAAATTGTAATCTGGCTGGAGACGCTAAAACAAGCGCTTATGGGAGGCAACCCAAAGAGTTTTTCCTTTGTTTATTTCTTTTATCTTTATTACTTTATTAATTTATCTATGCACTTTTGAATAAATTAGATTTTTTATGCAGGTTTATATGGGACGAGTACAGAGCTGAAAATTTAATTCCTCTACGGATTCACCAATAAGTCAGGGAAGTTTCTTTCTTTTCTTCAATCTTTCTCATTTTTGAATAACATTGAAAAAAAATGTGTGAATATGGATGATTAGGCCACGAGTGACACTACCTATGCTCTTCACATACTTGCATATAACCTAAGAGTACACATTTGGGTCATTTATATGTAGTTTGTCTTTATAGGGCTAAACTAGGAATTGTAACTCATTGAAAGTTGATTGGTAGTTCAATTGTGTTAATCTGGCTATATAAACTTTTGTATCTACATGGTATCTTTTGAGGCTAAAAAAAAAAAAAGATACATGTTCGCGTGATTTGTAGCACTGAGGGTTCCTTGTGAACACGGAGAAAGCACCCGTGGCGACTTTGACACCTTGTGAGGTACTGTTGTGCCTTTTATCATTCTTTTGAGTTTTTAACGTCAACTCAGAGTTCATGAAACTCAACTTTTCCTATTTTTTCTGGATATTCTTTCTACAATAGTCTTGGTTTTTGACTTGCTAGCCTAGGGGTGATATCTAGTGGGGAGATAGAAACCTAGGTCTTGTAACCTACTCAAGATGTAAAGGTTGAGCCACCCCTAGAGATAGGCTTATTTCATGGACTCTTGTTCGAGCTTTATGCACATGGGTGGTATGAAAACAATAAAAGAAGTGTTATGATTGTCCTAATTGACCATGAAAAGAAAGAAATTGAAAAATGAGTAGAAGAAAGAAAAAGAGAAATAGAAATACCCCAGAAGTGGTGAAAGATTAATACCTGCTCCACACAACTACAAAAAAAGTTAAGGACATGACACATGTTCTCCATATATGAAGACTCTTCACCCGCCTAATGTCTCAGATGTATTCACGCCTGGTTTGTGAATAAGTTGATCTAGGGTGGTTTTGGTTGGATATGGCGAGTAGGTGAGAAGTTGCTAGAGTGAAGGACCCGACACCTCGTAAATAGGCTGGATCATTTTCATACTAGTCCACTCCGTACATTTAGCGTTTGTTCCTTGCAGTTTGTGGGATGTTTGATCATGACACTTCTCCTCACATACGATGAGTGAACCCATCCTTTTTGAGTGTTTTTGAGGGTATACCAGTTAGGCCGAGTCAAAGTGACACTTCTTTAGGTGTCCACAGATATCTTAGGTCTAACGAGTCACACACATTACACATGCCTTGAGATTTCACCTATTTATACTCGAATTTATATGACTACATCAACTCTGAATTGTGCTCGCTGGTTAATTTTACGTGTGTTTACCGTTCCTAATGGCTATATAATGATGAGACTTGTATGAATGACTTACTTCGGAGTTGTGTGCATTGTGTATGAATGAGCTTGTGTGTAATTTGGTGATATTATTGTATGTGAAATGGTATTATTGTGTTGCATGTGCATTCATTCATTGAAATTTGTGGGTACCACCCTGAATTGCATTCACGTTATTTGTTAGGGATTAGCAAAACTTTAGTTGGAGGGTGTGATTACGCGCTTAAATTGCGTAATTAGGTACTTTAATTCATGCATTACGAATTATATTTTTTATTTAAATGCCTAATTACTCTCAATATTTTAAAATTGTGTTATATTTATAAAATTTGGGTTTTATTGAGTAATGTATGAAATTTTGATATTTTTTATTGTAGGGCAACTATTGGAAGCTAAAAACCGATGGTATTTTGTAATCTGTGCGTAACTCTCTCATTCGACCTCCGATTCAGATGATTCAGGATGCCATAGAAAGATAAGAAAACATTCTACAATTTTAATGTTTTTCATTTTTGCAAAATACTGGTTACATCAAGGTTGAAATTAGACGTGAAGTTACCATACGCTGTTTTATGGACTATTTCGACAATTCTCCGTAATATGGGTGTAACTTTCTCGTTCAAGTTTCGATTGAGACGATTCAAAATTATGGAGAAAGCTGAGAAAAATTTCTACAACTTTTGTGTTTTGAGCTTTGAGAGTTATGGGCCATAGGAGGGTCGGGTCGAAATCGAGCTTGAAAGTGGAGGGCAACCGTATGAAAATAAAAAAAAATATTAAAGATGATGTGACCCGACCATGCAGTTGGGTCATCTTAGCAACACGCTAGGTGAGGAACAAAAGAAAGGAAAGAAATAAAAGGAAAGAAAGAAAAGAAAAGAAAGGAAAAGAAAAGAAAAGAAAGAAAAGGAAAGAAGGGGGCGGCAGAACAAAGGACATGCATAATGTTTTTGGGGGCTTGGCTGGCGAACATTCAAGGGGGGGTTTGGACGTGAACAGGGGGCAGAAGGTTTGAAGAGGGAGGCATGCGCGGGGGCTGAAAATAGGAGAGGCCGCACCACATAGGAGGGTTGAAAAAAAATTATTTTTTTGGTGAGACACACAAGGGAGGCTGGACCACACACAGTTTCAACAAAGGAGAGGTGGCCGCCGGCGAGCAACGACGGTGTTCGGGGTGTTTGCGGCGCACGACGGCGGTGCTGCGAGTGTTGATTTTTTCTCTACTCTCCAAATAAAGAAATCTTTATTTTTGAATTTAATTTTCGGAATTAACTAAATTTTTGTATTCTAGGAAAACGATGTAGTCAGTTTTGAACTATGCTTGCTCTTTGATGCTAATTTGAAGTTGTTTTCATTAATATTTGTTTGAGTTATTCTGCGCTTAATGCTTTTAATTAACTGACCATTAATTAAATGATATTAGTCTTGTGATTTGCTACCGAAAGGAGGGATTATAGGATAGATCTTGGATAATTCAGTGTAGGTAAATATTGAGATCGAAAGACTTGTATGAACCTACGTAGCATTAAAAATCAAAGGTCTTATTGCGTTCTTGTGTTATTAATTTGCATAATCGTATGTTAAATAATAAACAAGAATATGTTCTGATTGACTATCGAAAAAGACTTTTATAAAAATTGGAGATTTGCTAACAAACATAGAGTACGAATTTGAATTGGCTAGATGAGTAAAGCATAGTGAGAAATTAGGTGAAATCGATTTCCTATAAGTTTTCACCATTAGTAATTTAATAAGCGGCATCCAGTTTTGAATTCTCTTGAATAGTTTATTTAAAGTAGCTTTATTTAAAGTTTATTCCTTGGTAGGTACATAAGTCATACAGATGGTTCCTTCTTCAACATTCTCTTTGATAAAATGTCGGCCCACTTCCACATGCTTTGTCCTGTCATGTTGAACTGGATTGAGAGAGATAATGATGGTTGTTTTGTTGTCACAATAGAATTTGATAGGGAATTTCATCGGAATTTGTAATTCTTCCAAGAGTTTTCGTAACCACAGTCCCCATACAAAGGTGCAATATCCAGTAGTAGACCATCTGTCTTTCGCTGATCTTGCCCAATCCGCATCTATGAAGATCTCTACTTCCTTACTTTTACATTTATTGAGGAAAAGTACTTTACCCAGAGAACCCTTAAGGTACCTGAGGATCTTATACACAACATCTAGGTGAGTTTTTTTTTTTTTGTGAATGCATGTGTTGTCTTACCACACTTACCGCAAATGCAATGTCGGGTCTAGTATACGATAGGTAGATTAATTTACTAACCAATCTCGGATACCTTTATTTTTCAACTGGTATTCCACATTCTTCGATCCTTTTCATGGCTTCAATCGGAGTTTCACTAGGTTTGCAACCAAGCATGCCAATTTTGGTTAGGAGATCAAGGATATACTTTCATTGAGAGACACTAATACCTTTTTTTGATCTAGAAATTTTCATTTCCAAGAAGTACCGCATTTGTCCTAGGTCTTTAACTTCAAACTGAGCAACTAGGACTTTCTTTAACCTTTCCATCTCCACTGTATCATCTCCTGTTATGATTATATCATCAATATATACTATCAAAATTGTTTTCTTACCACTTTCAGACTGTTGGAAGAACATAGTGTGATTTGATTGCCCTTGTCGATATCCTTAATTTTTAATCACTTTTACAAATCTGTCGAACCATACTCTGGGAGATTGCTTGAGTCCATACAAGGACTTTTTGAGTTTACATACTCTGTTTTCTTCACCTTTCTTACTAAAACCTAGTGGTATCGTCATGTAAACTTCTTCTTCCAACTCTCCATTTTGAAATGCATTCTTAATGTTGAGTTATTGTAGTGACCAATCTAAGTTAGCTGCCAAAGACAAAAGGACCCGAACTATATTCAATTTTGCCACTTGTACAAATGTCTTTGTGTAGTCAATGTCATAAGTTTGTGTAAATCCTTTTGCAATGAGTCTGGCTTTATATCGTTCAACTGTCCCATCAGCTTTATATTTCACTGCGAAGACCCATTTACAACCAACTGGCTTCTTCCCTCTCTGAAAATTCATAACGTCCCAAGTTTCATTTTTCTCCATGGCCACATTTCCTCCATGACAACCTCCCTCCATTCAAGAATTTCCAGGGCTTCCTGAATATTCTTTGGAATTTTCATCCTATCATGGTTAGGGGTAAAACCACAATATCCTGTAGACCGGCTTTTGTAAAACATATATTTTGACCAGGGATAAAGAGTACATAACCTAGTTTGTTTTCTGACGGCAATAGGTAAATTGATGTCATCAAGTGTAGACTCATCAGAAGAAAGCTCATGGCCATTGATTTCCTGACCGGGGCTAGGCGTGGACTCATGGTTGTTCGGAGCTATCACTGGTTCCAACTCTTTTAGTGCCTTGGGTATGAAGTTCTTCATGTTCTTTGTTTTTGGCTTTCTTGAGTAAACAAGTGTTTCCTTATTAGTTTGTTTTTCTGCATCTCCCCCTGAGTTTAATTGATCATTTGCATATGACAAGTCAGGAAATGATGCAATAGGAGACTCAGTAGATGGGTTAGGGAATGATGTAATGTGAGACTCAATAGATGGCACAAATTCAGCAGTTGAGAAATCAAAGAACCGATCTTCGCTCCACATCTCCCCCTGAAGAGAGGGCTTTTGGAAATAAGGAGTGGTTTCAAAGAACGTGACATCAAGATTAACAAACATTCTTTTGGAGACAGGATCATAACATTTGTAGTCTTTCTGAGTAGGAGAGTAACTAATAAAAACGTATTTAATGAAACGAGGTTCCGATTTATCCCGATTGTGAGCATGAACAAGAACAAATGTAATACAACCAAAGATTTTTCAGAGCGAGATTGGAGTGGAGTTGAGAGTTGGGGAAATATTCCTGGAATTTCTGGAGAGGAGTGGCAAAAGAAAAGACTCAACTTAGCATTCAATTAACGAGATATATAGTTGTTAAAATGGCATCGCCCCAAAAATAGTTTTTCATATTTGTAGTGAACATCAATGCCCGAGCTACTTCAAGTATATGTTTGTTTTTATTTTTAGTAAGCCCGTTTTGTTGAGGGGTATTCACACATGAACTTTGATGAACAATTCTATTTTCTTGAAGATAATGTCCCAAGATAGCATTGAAATATTTTGTACCATTATTAGTACACAAAATTTTGATGTGAGTTTGTAATTGTGTTTGAATCATGGAGTGGAAACTGACGAAAATAGAACAAACTTCAGATTTATCTTTCAACAAGTAAACCCAACAAATACGAGTATGATCATCAATAAAAGTAACAAACCATCTCGTTTGAGTGCGATTAAGAGAGCGTGAGGGCCCTTATAAATCACTATGAATCATAGTAAAGGGTTTGGATGGTTTGTATGTGAATTTTGGAAAGGAATTAAGTTGGTGTTTTGCAAGTTCACAAATCTCACACTGAAATTCAGAAAACGTTTTATTTGAAAAAATGGAAGGAAATAAGTATCTTAGATATTGAAAATTTGGATGACTCATCCTAGAATGTCATAACAAAATTTCACTATCACAAGAAACAGATGCAGAATTCCAAATAGTAGTTTTACATTGTCCACTCACATTAGCCTCCTCAAAGTAGTAGAGTTTCTTACACTCTTTAGCAGTGTCAATCGTCTTCCCCGATGATAGGTCCTGAAAAACACAATGACATGGAAGAAATTTAGCATGACAATTGGAATTTTTAGTCAACTAGCTAATGGGTAGTAAGTTGCAGGATAAATTATGAACATGAAGAACGGACTCTAGTGTGATGGAGTCAGGGAGTCAGATATTTCCTTTGCTTGTGATAGGCGAGAGTGATCTATCTATAATTTTAACTTTCAAATTTCCATAATAGGGTGAATATGATGAAAAAAGATGATAGGCATCAGTCATGTGGTCAAAACAACCAGAATCAATTATCCAAGGAGTTTTAGATCTAGATGTTATATTTAAGGCTTGCAAAAAATTACCCCTTTGGGCTAAAGAACCCAAAGAAAGATCGATGGTGTTCGGTTGAGTGAAGGGTCTGAGTCTCGATGGAAGAAAGTTGGGGTTTTGAAAAAAGATGCTCCTTCGAAAGATGAGCTTTTTGCTGAGACTCCCATAAAAAAACTGTAATTTTATGAGGTCCCAAAATCCGAGTCCTTCGCCAAATCAACTGCCCCATTACTGCTCGTAGTTGCAGAATCACGATCGCGAGCACCGTCGATAACCTTATCGGCGCGATGATCAACGACCACACATCTTTGCGCATCAAAGCTATCGAGGTGAACCTGGGACTCTTTAGGAGGGGTATGGAAGTCATCGCGAGCTGTGTCTTTGTCTTTCAAACTATTTGGCGCAGAAACCATTAGGATTCCAGTGGACTCCACAAGATCTCGCCAGAGCCCGACGAATCGACGATGATATTATCCTCTAATTTGCTGACGAATGGGAGGCGGTGAAGATGCTCTTCTTGAGGACTTGAATACTCGTAGGATTGGAGCAGAGAATAGAAGGCATCCTCCATGGATTCCTCTTCGTCGCTGCATCTAGGGTTGTCGATCCCTGACAGTAAGAGCCCAAGAAGTTCGTTACGGTCTTCGCATCCTGAGAAACCCACGATGGAGGCGGCTTCAGAGTTGTCATCAAGGGTTTTAGAGGAGCTCGACCCGCTGTTGTTGATGACTTTGTCGGTCATTGCTAACTAAGGCTTAGAAACACTAGCTCTAATACCATGAAAATAGAATGTAATTTCTGTATTTCTTGAATTGAATATTTTGGACATCCCAAACTACAATATATTATACAATGGAAGGTTCTAAATATGGAAACAATCTCCCTACAGAATCACTCTCAATAATATACAATCTTCTATATTTACCTACTCTCCTAATTTACTCAATATACCTAATGATACTAAGGATTTCAACACTTGCTTCTTCTTTTTTTCTCGATAGGTGCAAGATCGTTCCATGGCTCTTTTTATTATGTCTTCTTGCAGACGGTGCAAATTATTGGTGTAAAATTTGGAAAGTTACACAAATAATCAATGATACAAGCACTATGCTTTCCTAATTACATGATGGCTATTCCTTGATCAGGCTCTGGGAAAATGTTTTGATGCTTAGGTTAGCATGGTGACCAAGAAAAAGATACAACAAAGCAATAATATAAGGGCTTCAAAGTGTACTTAACTATCATGTTCCCTCTTTTTCACTCTTATAGGGGTGTCTATTAACTTTTATCATGAGATGTTTGGGATCCACCTTTGACCGTAGTTGGATTACTTGTTAGTGCCTAATTGTGGTCATGCCTTATGCTATTTTTCCTTATTGGTCATGCTAGCTATGGTAACCAGACTATAGTTACTCCTACAAAATTTAGGGTTGACGTCACCCCAGCGATCTAGGCACACTTAGTAGCTTCACCTAACCATTAACATGTGGCAGCTCCACAAAATAACTAAATCACTTATCCTTCACGAGACATGCATATGGACTTAACATATGCACTCCCTATTTTTCCTTTGTCTAACCCAATGTTGTCTATACTAAATGACGAGGTACAAACAACTTAGATAAGGTTAAATAAATCAAACCTTATTGATTAGATGTCTATTTCAAGAAATGTTATATATAAACAATAAATGTGCCTTAATAACAAATAAAAACAAACATTTCCAAAATGAAAGACCATAATAGAGGTGAAACACAAGATAGGCCATCCCATTAAAAGCCTTATAGTTCGAGGATATTTCCGAATCCATTGGAGGCCATGCTAGCATCTGGTACATATTGAGAGGCAACCCATCTTTCATACTTTACTCCTTGTCCACCCCCTTCTATGATTTAAATCCAATATGAAAGTTACAAACTTAATCCATTAACATACCTTTAAGGGTCTCACTTGGACTTATATTAATACATGTTCTAATGCAAAACACAAATTGTCACACTATTTGTTCATTTATTCCATATTAGTAGTGATCTAAATTATTTGCTTATGTAATTAATTGCTTCATTTTATATTTGGTTTTTTTAAATAGAAATATTAATTGCTTTTAGTAAATAGAGAAAGCTACATTATAATTGCATTAAATAAAGTATGGTAAAATTCATGAATCGTTATTGACCTTCGGTAGTAGTTTCAAACTAGCCATTGAATTTCAATTTGCAACATATTATACAATAAATTTTAGAAATTGTTTCAATGTCATCTAGTGTGCAAAGATCATATAGGGAATGTTATCCTAGCATCCTAATAAGACGTCTCACTAAGTTCTTGTGTCCCACACACACCTATTTACCACTTCATTTACACATTTTTTCCAATTGTATTATGGTTGGAGATTAGTCTTTTGTTAAGTAAAATTAGGGATCACAATGCCTTAGTGACTTTTCTTGCTTTCTATGGCCGCTAGGGATAATTGGATGGCTAATTTGGATGCTAGAAGAGCATTTTGTCAACCACAAGAGACAATTGTTGCAAGTTAGATGCTATTGAAATTATATACAAAGTTCAATTTGTAATACTTTGTGAAGTTCACTAACTGTTATAAATAAAGGACATCTCTGAAGGACTTCCTACCTGAGAATAATGTCTTGAGCCTTGCCAAGGCCAAGTTTGCATATGTGCTCCTCCTTAGTCCTTTTGATTCTATTATTAACCAATTATAGGTACTCTTATGTCACATCTTACAATGACTTGCTTTTCAAATATTACTTAACTAGATGACTCATTGCAAGTTTCTCACAAAGCATCAGCCTTATTAAGGCTAAGGCATATACTACCCTTGCCTACCTTAGGAGGTTGAACTTACGCCAAGATTTTCTCAAGGTGCGTTGGCTAAGAATGAACAATTGGTGATTCCGAGAGGTGCCACACTTGTTGAGCAAGGCCCCAACTCTGCCCTTTCTTAGCGCCTAAGCCACAAGCTAGTAATCCAGAGATTAGTAAATTGGCATATTTAACACCACTAGTCGTTAATCCTTCTTAATTGATTGTTCTCCTCTTTACCTAGGCCGAGGATTCCATGGACTTGTTCTTTGATTACCTTTTCAAAGTTTCAAATGAAAAAAAAAAAAAATCCCTCTTTAGCTTATACAAAGCCCCAAGCAATATCCTTGTTCTTTTTCTCTCGTAGGATAAGTTGTCCATTATAGCCAATGTCGATCTTAATTGATCCTTAGGACATAAAGCTCCTATTATCTAAGACAAATCAAGACAGGTTAGGTAAAATGGAGGAGTGCGTCAGGTGTGCTGTGTGATTGTAGAATACTGTTAAAATTAAAAGGAGTGCGTCAGGTATGTCCCCTGTTTCTATAAACCTGCATATATGTAATAGTAACTGAGAATTTTCCCTGTGGATAACTGTGTGTCATGATTTAGCCCCTCATGACAGGGTTGTGCGGCCCGTAGGTGGGATTTACCCTGACTGGCCAACGAGGAATAAATCACTATACTCCATTGGTCTGATCTGCCCACCTCAACCCATATCTAATGGGAAGCCTGTCCGCATCAAGGGTCTAGGTGATCGACCTACTATCACTTATTATCTAAATAAGTGGTTGCACTCATAACATAACGGAATATATGTAGCAACGGTATCATGCTCTGCCGTATGGTCCAACAGGGTCTGGTACTATATAGTATATCTCTATATACAACTATCCGATTTACCATGATTTTGAAATAACCGTAATAACCATGATATTGCATAAACTGTACTGTAATTCATATATCGTAATACTGAGATCTGTATAATCATAATACTGAAGCTACATAATCATAATACTGAAATTCGTATAATCATGGTACTAAGATATCTGTATAATCATAGTACTAAAATTTCATAAAATCATGAATACTGAAATTCATAAAAATCATGTTACTGAAATTCATAAACATACCTCCGTACTATATTCATATTCACAAACCACACCATACTTCAATACATAATTTTCATAATTAAATAAACTGTATAATTTTTCAGAATTTCCTAGCATAGCATATTTCCCTTACCTATTTACTGAAAAGACCCTATGGTACACTAGCCTAACACCCCGTAGGGCCTCCTACATAACACCCTGAAACCAATATATGCTAGAACAAAATATCAGTATTTCTTCGCCTACATCATTTCCTATAACTGCTTGAAGGCCAAAAATGGGCTAAAAGGCCTTACCTTGAATTTGGGATGAAATCCAACTCCGTTTCACCAACGATCCGCTCCGGCAGACTTGCAGAGAACTTCTCCAGGAGCGCCGTGGTGGCTTCGGATCGTCGATTCGGCGACTGGCGGGGCCGAAAACGAAGAGAGAAGGGAGAGGGTTTGTAGGAGAGAGAGAGGAGACTGAAATTTGAATAAAAATCTGGTTTTTAGCTATTTATAGGGCCAGATTCGTCGACGAGACACATCACTTCGTTGACGAATCCTTCAGTAAATTCGTCGATGAATCCCTGTATTTGGCGATGAAATTCAGAGTAGCCCAATCCGTCTCTCGGTATTTTCTCGTTGACGAATCCCTGTATTTGTCGACGAAACTTGGCAATTTTCCTGAAATTATTATAATTATTATTATTTCCAAAGTGCAATGTCGTCGACAAACGCAGAGCGTTCATCAACAAAGTCTACGACCTCCTTCTGTTCCTGTTTCCATTTTTCTCTCTCTTTATTATTAAAATAATATTATTCTTCGGGTCACTACATTCTCCCCTCCTTATAAAATTATGTCCGAAATTTACTGTCTGTATTCCCTTCTATCATCTCATAAGACAAAATGGTTTACTTATTTTATTACCTGCCCTCACTTATGGCAGAGGAATACTGTGGTTACATGGGTAGTTCTGGGAGATTACAACCATAAAAGAAAATTTTCCCCAAAACTAAAATACTACCTAACCTATACTCTACATTACAATTACGCTGAACTCAACAAAATAAAATTACTATCTTAGCATATACATCAATACTGTAATTCATCATATAAATGGGGATATTTCCGTCTGATTTCATCTTCAAGCTCTCATGAGGCTTCTTCAATCACGTGGTTTCTCTATAAAACTTTCACTAGTGGTATCCTTTTGCTATGTAATTCTTGTTCTTTTTTATCTAAAATTTGTATTGGAGCTTCTTCATATGCTAAAGCCTCACTGACTTCCAATTCCACGTGGCTGATGATATGGGAAGGATCTGGGATGTATTTCCTTAACATAGAAATATGAAATACGTCATGAACTCGAAATAGAGATGGCGGTAAAGCCAGCCGATAGGCTACTGACTCAATCTTCTCAAGTATCTTAAATGGGCCAATGAACCTAGGGCTCAACTTACCATTCTTCCCAAATCTCAAAATCCCCTTCAGTGGTGTTATTTTCAGGAAAACATGATCACCTACTCCAAATTCTAGTTCCCAGCAGCGAGTATCTACATAACTTTTCTGCCGACTCTGTGCTGCACTGATCCTGTCTCGAATAAGTCGGACTTTATCACACGCCTGCTGAATTATCTCTAGACCCAAAACTCGTCTTTTACCTACTTCATCCCAAAAAAGAGGAGATCGGCATCTCCTACCATATAATGCCTCGTAGGGTGTCATGCCAATACTAGTCTGATAACTGTTATTATAAGCAAATTTAACTAGCGGCAAAAACTGAATCCAGCTACCTCCAAAATCTAGCACACAGGCACAAAGCATATCTTCTAATATTTGGATTGTTCTCTCAGTCTGACCATCGGTCTGAGGGTAGAAAGTTGTGCTGAATGCTAACTGAGTCCCTAATGCCTCCTGCAAACTCCTCCAGAATCGTGATGTAAAACGTGGATCACGGTCTAAGACTATGGATACCGGCACTCCATGGGATCGAACAATCTCCTGTATATATATCTCTGCTAACCGGTTCATAGGGTAACTGACTTTAATGGGCAGAAAGTGCGTTGTATTCGTCAATCTATCAACTATCATTCAGATGGCATTCTGACCATGCAACGCCGGCGGTAGCCCAGTAACAAAATCCATGGATACGTGGTCCCACTTCCACTCAGGAATGAAAAGTGGCTGCGACTGACCAGCCGACCTCTGGTGCTCATCCTTAACCTGCTGGCACGTAAAATACTACTGCACAAACTCTGTTATCTCCCTCTTTATGTCACTTCACTATAAATAATCTAGTAGATCCCTGTACATTTTCGTACTGCCAGGATGAATAGTGTATAGAGATCTGTGTGCCTCCTTTAAAATCATCCTCTTGATGCTGTCATCTATAGGCACACACAATCTGGTGCGAAATCTCAAAGCCCCATCATCAAAAATACTGAACTCTTCCCCCTGACCATCCTGTACTCTAGCAAACACTTCTACTAACTCTGGGTCATCTCTCTGAGCAGCTTTAATCTTTTCATACAATGTGGGTTGTACAACCAAACTGGCAATAAGCGCCTGAGGATTATCCTCCATTAATTCCACACCGAGTCTTTCTAAGTCCATCTAAATCAGATGCTGATTTACAACTGCTAGTTGTGATGTGTCTCCTGATTTACGGCTTAGTGCATCAGCTACCACATTTGATTTACTTGGGTGGTAACTGATAGTACAGTCGTAATCCTTGATAAGCTCTAACCACCTCCTCTGCCGCATATTCAACTCTTTCTGTGTAAAGAAGTATTTTAAACTCTTATGATCAGAAAATATCTCACCTCTCACCATAAAGGTAATGTCTCCAGATCTTCAGTGCGTGTGCAACCGCAGCCAATTCCAAATCGTGAGTAGGGTAGTTCTTTTCATATTCTTTCAACTATCCCGACGCATACGCCACCACCCTACCATGCTGCATCAGCACACAACTGAGCCCTTTCAAAGACGCATCACTGTAAATAACATAACCATCACCTCCCGATGGGATCGTCAGAACTGGTGCAGTGATGAGCTGCTGTTTTAATTCCTGGAAGTTCTGCTCACATTCTTCATCCCACACAAATCTAGCATTTTTCCTAGTCAACTGCATGAGAGAACCTGATAAAGCTGAGAACCTCTTAACAAAACGACGATAATAACCTGCCAGTCCTAAGAAACTCATGACTTCCTGCACATTTCTTGGTTTAGGCTAATTTACCACCGCATCAATCTTGCTGGGATCCATTGCTATACCGTCTCCTGAGAACACATGGCCTAAAAATGCCACCCTCTCAAGCTAGAACTCACACTTGTTAAACTTAGCATAAAGCTTCTCTTCCCTGAGAGTCTGTAGCACCTGCCTCAAATGCACCTCATGCTCCTCAAAACTCCTCGAGTACACTAGCATATCATCAATGAAAACTACTACAAACTGATCTAGATACTGGTGAAAAACTATGTTCATCAAGTCCATGAACACGGTCAGGGCATTCGTCAGACCAAATAGCATAACGAGAAATTCATAGTGCCCGTACCTAGTCCTGAAGGCTGTCTTCGCGACATCCTCCGCTTTTACTCTCATTTGATGATACCCAAATCTGAGGTCAATCTTGGAATATACCCGTGTACCCTGGAGCTGATCGAACAAATCGTCTATGCGGGGTAGAAGATATTTATTCTTAATAGTAACTTTGTTTATCTCCTTGTAATCAATACACATTCTCATGGACCTATCTTTCTTCTTTACAAACAACACTGGAGCTCCCCATGACGATACACTGGGTCGTACAAATCCTTTATTTAACAAATCTTGCAACTGATTTTTCAATTCTCCCAACTTGGCTGGAGTCATACGGTAAGGAACCTTAGAGATCGGTGCGGTCCCTGGAGGTAAATTTATAGGAAAATCTACCTCACGCACAGGAGGCAACCCTGGTAGCTCCTCTGGAAAAATGTCTAAAAATTCTCGTACTACTAGGGTGCTATCAATCTTCGATTCATTTTCAGACGCTTCTTTCACAAATGCTATAAACCCCTGACCTCCATCCAAAAGTAATCTACTCGCCTACACGGTTGACACTAACTGCGTTGGAGCACGTACCTGTGAACCAATGAATCTCAATTCCTACTCTCTAGGAAGTTTGAAAATTACTTCTTTCTAAAAACAATTTATACTGGCGTGATTGACCGCCAACTAGTCCATACCCAGTATTATATCTAATCCACACATATCAAACACAATAAGATCTGCCGATAACACTTTCTCCTGAATTTCTATCGGGTAGCCTCTAAGTACCCTCTGACATCTGATCACTGATCCTGATGGTGTAGCTACCGATAGTTCTATATCTAATGATTGGGTCTCATTCTCAGATAATTTAACATAAGATGTAGAAATAAGAGAATAAGTAGCACCTGAATCAAAAAGAACAATAATTAGAAATGATGAAACAGTAAATGTACTAATCACCACATCCGTAGCAGCCTCTGCATCTCCTGGCGTCAGAGCGTAAACACTCGCTGGGGCCACATTCCTCTGCTGGCCACCCCGAGGCTTTTGGTATCCTCCCTAAGCTACCTGATGTCCTCCCTGATAAGGCCTGGGAGTTGGAACCTGGAGCTGCTGAACTGGGCATTCGTGTATCATATGACCAGGTTTCCCACAACAATAACATACACCTCTGCTTGCTCGACACTCCCCCAGATGATGTCTCCCACACGTCTAACACACCGGGTAAGTCGGCGCACCCTGGTTCCCACGAGGTCCTGCCATCTGCCTCTGGTCTCCCCTATCGCGACCTCCTCTCCACGGACCTCTACTGGTGCTAGCCTAAAAACCCTGAGGCGCAGGTCTCTTCCTCTGACTCTGAACTGCTATACCCCTCTGAATGCCACTCTCAATAATTGCAGCTCTGTCTACAACCTCTGTGAATGTCTGAGCCGTAAAACCAATTACTTGCTCAAACAGATTTTGCCTCAATCCCTCTTCAAATTTTCTCGCCTTTTTCTCTTCATCAGGTGCTAGATGTGGAGCAAAACGCAACAACTCGACAAACCGAGCCGCGTATTGGGATACAGTCATCTGCCCTTGTACCAAATGTAGAAACTCTGCTGCCTTCGCGCTCCGAACGATAGCAGGGAAATACCGCTCGAAGAACAGTTCCTTAAATCGGTCCCACGTCACTGGATTTAGAACCGGCCTCTACTCCTCTATCAGACGCGCTGCTCTCCACCAGCACTTCGCCTCCCCTGTCAACTTGAATGCTGCAAATGCTACCTTTTGCTCATCTGTACATGGAAGCACCGCCAATGTCTTTTCGATATCTTGGACCCAATTCTCAGCTATAATCGGGTCATCTCCTCTAGCAAAGGATGGGGGCTTCATCCGCGTAAACTGCTCAATCGAATAGCCACGCTCCCCGGAGCTCCTGGCCATCTCAGTCATCACCTGCTGAGTGACGCTACGTAGAACGACATTTGTATCTCCTCCACCTATACTGGAAGGTCTTGACCTATCCTCCCTAGCATTCGTGTCACTGCTTCCTTGGTCCATCCTGAAAAAGAAAAACATACTTAAGCAACTATCCCCTATACGGACCTATCCTGTACCAATTTCAAAATTAATTACCTTCCCTAACCTTACCCAATATTCAGTTTTGTCACCTAGACACACGACCCGACAATAGTTTACTATGGTTTTCCTGAAATCGTCACCCCATGAAAAACACAGAAACCACCACGGTAATCCTATACCTAGACACAGAACAAACCTCAAATCATTTTTCAATACTCTGGTATTGCTTCTGCTGCACTCTAAAGTCTACAGAACCTAACAATCTAGGCTCTGATACCAAACTGTAACGACCTACTTAATTTCCATGTTTTTTTTTTTTTTTTTCATACTATGATGTTCTACATGCTTTGATACCATAATGGGATAAACCCAATCATCAACCTAAGCAGCAAGAAGCATAAATCATATAAACATAACCATAAATCATTTTATACAATACCAGAGTTCTCAAATGTTTCCCAAAATATACAAACATAACAGTATCTCCAAAAACACCCTTAACTAGTTAGGGTTATACAAAAATACTTCCACAATACTCACTTCACTGATAGGGCACTACTGAAACCCCTCTATCTGCGAGCCTGGTCTGCCCGCCTACCTGGATCACCTGAAAAATAATTAAACACTGGGATGAGCCAACGCTCAGTAAGACGAAATATGCTATTACTAGTGTGTGGCAAATGAGCTACAATATTATGAAAATCTATTTTCATATAATCATGTATAACTGAAAATGAAAGTACAGTACAAGTAATAAAATACCCCACCCTTTCCATGTTGCTTAACATAACAGTATTATAGATTCCTATTCAAAATAATTCTAATGTACATAGGTATGTCCCTTATTTCTATAAACCTGCATATATGTAATAGTAATCGAGAATTTTCCCTGTGGATAACCGTGTGTCATGATTTAACCCCTTATGACAGGATTGTGTAGCCCGTAGGCGGGATTTACCCTGACTGGCCAACCAAGAATAAATCACTATATTCCATCGGTCTGATCTGCCCACCTCAACCCATATCTGATGGGGAGCCTGTCCACGTCAAGGGCCTAAGTGATCGACCTACTACCACGTATTATCTAAATAAGTGGTTGTACTCATAACATAACGGAATATATGTAGCAACGGTATCATGCTCTGCCGTATGATCCAACAGGGTCTGGTACTATATAGTATATCTCTATATACAACTATCCGATTTACCATGATTTTGAAATAACCGTAATAACCATGATATTGCATAAACTGTATTGTAATTCATATATCGTAATACTGAGATCTGTATAATCATAATACTGAAGCTGCATAATCATAATACTGAAATTCGTATAATCATGGTACTAAGATATCTGTATAATCATAGTACTAAAATTTCATAAAATCATGAATACTGAAATTTATAAAAATCATGTTACTGAAATTCATAAACATACCTCCGTACTATATTCATATTCACAAGCCACACCATACTTCAATACATAATTTTTATAATTAAATAAACTGTATAATTTTTTAGAATTTCCTAGTATAACATATTTTCCTTACCTGTTTACTGAAAAGCCCATATGACACACTAGCCTAACACCCACAGGGCCTCATACACAATACCTTGAAACTAACATATGCCAAAACAAAATATCAGTATTTCTTCGCCTACATCATTTCTTATAACTGCCTGAAGGCCAAAAATGGGCTAAAAGGTCTTACCTTGAATTTGGGATGAAATCCAACTCCGTTTCACCAAAGATCCGCTCTGACAGACTTGTAGAGAACTTCACCAGAAGCGTCGTGGTGGCTTCATATCGCTGATCTGGAGACTGGCGGGGCCGGAAACGAAGAGAGAAGGGAGAGGGTTTGTAGGAGAGAGAGAGGAGACTGAAATTTGAATAAAAATCCAGTTTTTAACTATTTATAAGGCCAGATTAGTCGACGAGACACATCACTTTGTCGACGAATCCTTCAGTAAATTCGTCGACGAATCCCTGTATTCGTCGTTGAAATTAGAGTAGCCCAATCCGTCTCTCGGTATTTTCTCGTCGACAAATCCCTGTATTCGTCGATGAATACCTGAAGACCTTCGTCGAAGAAACGCTGTATTTGTCGACGAAGTTTGGCAATTTTCCTGAAATTATTATAACTATTATTATCTTCATAGTGCGATGTCGTCGACGAAGTTTACGGCCTCCTTCTGTTCCTGTTTCCATTTTCCTCCCTCTTTATTATTAAAATAATATTATTCTTCGGGTCACTACATTAGGCATGTATAATTGCCTTCACTTTATTTTTATCTACATTTATTCCATGTGCATGGATAAGGAATCTGAAGAAATTTCCAACTGACAAGGTAAAGGCGCATTTAAGGAATTTGTTTTCAATTGATGTTTATGCATCCTATGGAACAATCGTCCCAAATTAGCCAAGTGGGATTTCATGTCTCAGCCCTTGATTACATTGTCAATGTAAACTTCCATAAAAAAAAAACATATCATATCATGGAAAATGAGGTGCATATCCTTAGTAAGTGACACATGCATTCTTAATGCTAAAAGGCACTATCCATTCAAATATTCCCAGGGCACCAAGGCAACTAAAGGCTATTTTATGAATCTCCTCTTGGGTGATGAAGATCAAGAATGTTCATCCATAAGGCCTTTCACTTGGTTACTTGCCACCAAGTACCCCATCATATTGACCCCTAATTTAGCATATTGGCCTATAGGTTATGTTGCATTCAAGGTTCCCAAAGTCAATGCAAATATAAATTTTTCTATTTTTTTAAATAATTGAAATTTAGAAACCATTCCATATCACTTGGTTCATTGCCACTGAGTCCACCATCATAATGAACCCCGATTTATCATATTGGCCTTCAAGTGATGTTGTATTTAGGTTCCTAAAGTTGATGCAAATATAAAATTTCCTATTCTTTTTTAATAGTTGAAATGATGTTGGGCAACCATTCCACATATTTGGCCATCCTAATAAATCCCCTAGCAATCATTATATTTCTCCCTTACTTTTCGGATCACTTTATGGGACCTCCTCCTAGCTAGTTTTTAAAAAGGTCAATATTCTCATTTAATTGGTAGCCTATGCTATACCAATCTCATCTCTAGTCTAAGAATCTCGTTATACTTCTAGGCAAAGCAATCGTCAAACTCTTTCAACAATCCTACCACCTTATGTTTAAGCTAAGAATTGACATTGGTTGGCCAATTGCCCACTATGTAAAGAGCTTTACTTCTTTTGTGGGTCAAAGCTTCCTTTGGCCACTTCATCCTATATGGCACCCTCTATGGGTAGTCGTTGTTGCCCTCTCCCCCAGTAAGACCATAGTGATTGCTCCATTTATAAATGCAATCGACTTGTGAACCTTATTAATACTTTGCCTCATCTAGCAATTTGGTTGGCTTGTCTCCCATTAATCACTTTAATAGTCATATCTTGGCCAATAATTCAAGGTTATGGCTTATCTATCTTACATAGCATGGCATACCCTTTTGAAACATAGAATACCATTGGGTCTTCTGACCAGTTGCCCATTACTCAGGTTATAGGATCAATGTCTTCATCAAATAAGTGGGCTCCAAGTGCATTTGACACCTATCGACAATAACAATCTCTACTATACCTTTGGTCTTCCATAGAATTAGAAACTAGTGAATGGAAGAAGGCATGCATAGGTTAGGAGTGTATCCAATCTCTCCTTAGGAAGGCATTGTAACTAGACTTTTATCTACTACAAAAAGGAAAAAAAAAAACTCCTTGCATGCCTCCCATGGTTAGATCAATGGGGCAAGGCTAAGGGTTTCGGTCTCTCCTCCCATGAAGTCTTTCTTAACTATATTTGTAGACATTAGGTATTGGAACCATCTTCCTAACTTCTTCATTGTCCATACATGCATTATGTTGATAATCGTGCCATTGTCTACCAACACTTTATGCATAGGTCATCCCATAAAGTGGACCACAATGTACAAGGACTTCAAATGTTTGTCCATTGACTCAGTGGGTTTATAAAGTGTGATCATGGCTAATTCGACCTTGTAGCTAGTTTTTTCATAATTAGGCTTACCATCTTGAGTTCATGCCTTTTTAGCTCAACCACATTTCCATCCAAGAATGCTTATTGACTAAGTGATAACTGAAAGGACACAGGAAGCATGTAGACCATGTTCATTTTTGTTGGAGGCAATATCCTAAACTGCATCAAAGTTGGCCTATATATCATTGGATGACTTCTTGCAAATAGTTCCAGTTGTAGGTTTCTTGGCTACCTCAACAAGTAGCTCTCCAACCTTTTCCTCAAAAGGTTTACTTTCCTTTCGTTCTTATTGATGGGCGAACACTTGTTATCTTGCTATTTGTATTCTTTAAAGTTTTCCCAACTAAGTTTTCATGAGGAGAGATTTATTTATCTTTCTTTGTTTTGATTGATCCAATGCTAGCATCTTGAACACAGCATTGCGAAGCAAATTCTTGGGTTGCTGCTAATGCCAATTTTCATCAGAAACTATAGGCCGAAACATTTTAAGCTTCCTTTGGGGACTATCATCGTGAGCTGTTATTTTCATTTAGACTTCCATCCACATCCTAAATTATATTTATTTGCTTGGCCTTTTGGGGAATCCACTTGCAAACCAACAACCAATTACACTTTTGTTTACATCTTACCCTTCTAAGTGGGTTTAAGGCATACTATCCTACTTCTTAGCTATGTTCAGCCACATCCATATGTATTGTTACCTTTGGAGTTCACAAAATTCAACTTCAACAAAGACCCTATTGATCCATCTAGTTATTGCTTCTTATTCAACTAATTTGTATTTTACCTTTGCCTAGTTGATCTAGCTCTCATCGCTCCTTTTATAGGGATTGTCATACAAGCAACATTTATTGCAATTTTCGAAATGGACTCTCATTAACCTTTAGGACTCCCTTTTTTCTCTAGAAACTTAATTCTACCTTCAACTATTGCCTTTTAAATGTGGGTTCTAAATACCATGCAAACAGCAGTTGGGTGGCTCTAAGAGTTATGCCACTTACAATATTTATTCCCCTAGAGTTCCTCAGCCCTAGGGATCACATTAGCTTCAACTAGCTTTAATTTGCTATCTCTTAACAACCTATCAAAGAAGTCCTTAGCCTTTGTTTTGTCAAAAGTATATTAGTGGACAATATTTGAGGGAGTTGATTTGACCTTTCATCTCTTTTACTTACATCAAAGTTCTTTACTCTTGTCAACACAGGGAATTCATATTCTTTTCCTAGTATGTGTTCGGCCACGTTGACATCCTCAAAGTTGTCTTTTTCTTGGCCTATTTCTTATGCTGACATGTGGAACATATCTTTGTAGTATGTTTCATTGTAAAAAATAAAAATAAAAATAACTTCTTCTGCTCCACCTCAGCTAGTAATAGTTCACAACTAATAGCTCGAGTTGTTAGTTGCCATATATCTATAAATTTTTTTCCATAAAAACTCATCTTTATTTTCATATATAGGCCAGTAAATGCCAAGTTAATGCATTTCTTCTCAAAAATGCAAGTTTGACACTTACTCCTTGATTATTGGAACCTAGTAATGAAATTGTCCACCGATTCGCCTAGAAATTTTTCATGAAACAAATCATCCATCTGTTACAACGATTTGATTTATCCTAGCAATAAGTTCTTACACCATGTAAAAATTGATTTTGTGATCAAGCTTCGAAATAATTGAAGCTTCAAGTAATTGCTCAATCTAGCATCACCATATTCTACTACAAACCAAGCAATGTGCTCGATATAAAACTTCTTATCCTCTCTTAAGAATAACTCGAACTCCTTATATACCTTTAGAAAGGAATGTATCTAGTTATTGGTTTTGGGGCATGGCTTATGATACACTGGTTAGTCTATTGGTCATGCCTCCATCCCCAAGGGTTTATCCCATTATTAGCCTAATGGATTTGGTCCATCAAATTTCTTGCCAATGGCGAGTGTTGTTTGCAAACTGATGGCCATCCACGAGATCATCTCTCTTCAGTGATCATGCCCCAATGTAGTTGAAACTAGCAACCTCAACCAAATAGTTCTCTTGTTGACATTATTAGTCAGTCCCCCCCCCCCTCCGCCTCCTTATTGATTGTATTTTGCGGCTCCTATGATGGTCATGCTTTGGTTGTATCACCTAGGACTCATGATGGGTTGGCGATTAGGCATAGATGGGGAAGATTCTAGCAAAGCCTTTGGCTAATGGGTGATTGTTGACCACCCATACCTCATTTTAGGTTTACATTTGGTGCTCGTCTTTGGGGCATATGCCACATTTCCCCACATGTTCCAACACATGCTCTCAATCCAAGATTTGATCTTGGTCATAAAATCCTCCCAAATCCATCACATAATTGAAATCACTTCCTAGAAGTGTGTTGTTGAATACTCATTTTCCTTGGCCATTTGCTATTAGATAGCCACTAAATGAGTATTGTGAGTCATATCAGGGCCAGCAACATAGGGAAAGAAGTCTCCAAATTATACTCTAAATCGTCTACATCATGCTTATGAGTGATCTACATAATCCTTATGAGTGATAAAACTTTGATGCTTGGTATCTAGAGCACCTACAATGACCCCATTCAATAGGAGTGCCTTTGCTAGCATCTTTACTTGATCTCCTAGTATTTAGTGGTATGATAGGCCCCACCAAGTTTGCCAGAAGGATGCTTATTAAACACCTTTAAGAGAGAACCTTACAAGTTTAAGATAACCTATCAAGTAAAAAGTGCCTTACAAGATAAGGAAAACTGGCAAAGGATCTATAAAAATATAAAAATCATGGTAAGAGAATGGAAGGAGCAAGATAAAAGAACTAAGATTAATAGAGATACGAAATATGAGAGAGAGAGAGAGAGAGAGAGAGAGAGAGAGAGAGAGAGAGAGAGAGAGAGAGAGAGAGAGAGAGATTGTCCCTAGGTTATGTTCATTAGTATGTCAAATTTGATAGCTATGCCCTCCTTCACTACTCATTACATGGCTATTTATAGAAAATTGTCCCAACGATTTCCCTATCTTCGATGGATTTGAGTCTACCTTAATCATACTTGATCTAATCCTTGCTCTATTTAGTTCAAAATCTACAGCTACAACTCACAGACAATTCTAGTCTGCTAGGGTATTTGAATTTGAATTCAATTCTACCTTTATAATTTGATCCCATATGTTGTTACAATTTGAATTCAAGTACGCTACAATCTACCTCTCCGCTATCTACCATAGCATCTTGATTTGGCTCCCCTTGACACAGTGACATGGCATTGAGGCCTAATCTCTAGGAAACACATTGGGTTGGGATCGATTAGGCAACGCCCATGGCTGCTATGCCTCAACATCAACTCTCACTTCTTTCCTTGCTTGTTTAATGCCCATGCAACTAAGTTGCATCTAAGTTGGTTAAGAAGTTTCAAGGATACCACAAGCAATAACCATTTTGAAACTACAATAAAATTTAGTAACCATTAAATTATGCCCATGTAGAATATGTGTGTGTGTGTGTGTGTGTGTGTTTGTGTGTGTGCGCGCGCACGCATGCATGTGCATACAAACAAATTTATGTCAATAATGGATGCCAAAAACAATATTTGAATAAGTTTCAATTTATGATATTTAATGTTGACCTATTTTACTTTCTGTAAAGGACCATCTTCATTTTTCCCATACAGTGCCTTGGTTGTTTCATTGTTGCTTACTTTTCTCAATAAAAAAGGGTGCTTACTAGGACTTTGCAAAGCAATTTATAGTAATTTTTTTTAAAATAAATAAATAAAGTAATTAAGATCTTAGTGTTTGGTCAAACTGTTTATTTTTTCAAATCATGAAATTGAGTACTTATTAGAAGACAATAACCTGACTTGGGAAAAGCTCTTTCTCAATTATATTATTGTCCGACATTTTTTACTTGATGGACACATATATAACTATCTTCCCTGGTAATCTGATCATCAGAACTCAACAATAAAATGTAATTACAAAAAATACCCTAAAGAATAGAATACATTCTAAATTAAGGGTGACAAATCGGATTAAAGGACCGAATTCGGACGGGTCATAAACGAGTCAAGACTAAACGGGTTTGAATTCGTATTGACCCATTTATTAACGAGTAACTAATAGATAAACTCAAACCTACCTATTTAATAAACGAGACATCCATTTAAAACATAATTCATTTATTTGAAATTTTTTAAATGCACTCTGTAGGAACATTGCAGGGGGAGGGGGTGAGGACTAAGGGCCGTGAAGCTTCTGCCAATCTGTCAACTGTCGTTGGGTAGAGCACCATAGCAGGGGGAGGGCCAAAGGGGGTGAGGGTCGTGAGGCTGCCATCTAGGTAGCACCGTAGCAGCCTAGCAAGCTTCTGGGTGCAGAGGCAGCGAGGATGACCGGGTGAGGCTGTTCACCTATGACCGTGAGGTCGTGCCCAGTGCAGCCGTGCGTGAGGTCGCAACTCGTGAGGGTCCTGAGTGCAGACGTGCAGAAGCAATGAGGATGACAAGGTGAGGCTGAGTCTGAGACTGAGAATAGGGAGAATCGGGAGATGAGAGATCAGATCAGCAGGCAGCAGCAACAGCTAGCAGCAGGACAATTTGCAAGCAGCAGGAGGAGAATCGAAGATGCCAAATGGGTACTAAGTAGGGTTAGGGTAATAGGTAACAAGGTTTGATTGCATTATATATATATAAATAATAAGTTATCAGGTAACGAACCCAAACCTGCTTAACTTATTTAATAAATGATTTAGATCCTAATTGACCCATTTATAAACGAGTCAGCTTGTATTAATCCAAACCCAATATAAACGAACGAGTCACAAGTCACCCGTCGAATTTCAACTCGTTTTACCACCCATTTGCTAAATTTTCCGCAAAGTAGGAATAATGAGGCATTAAGCTATAGGCTACATGGCCACCAATGAAAAGACTTGGCCCTAACGAAAGAAGGCATAAATATTTCTCTTTCTAGTAGTGAATTACATCGAAACAAATTAACGCAAATCACAAGTTGAAAATGCTGGCTACAAATTCAAGATTAACCAAATATTCTGAAATTTCTGACAAATCCTAAGGACTAGAAAACCCAAGATATAGCGCAATGTGCGGTCCAGTCACATCACACCCTTGCTACATTCTGATGGAAAAAATTAAAAACTACGTCATTACATTAGTCACATGTATCATAAACACCATCCTTCATAAGCTTCCAATATATCAATTTCACAAGAGAACCAAATGTCACAAATCACGGATTGCTTATGGTTTGCGAGGAGGAGAACTGCTGCTGCTGCTGTTGCTACTGCTTCTTCCTCTTAAAGGCCTACAAAATACCACCTTCAACAAGGACATACTAAAAAGACACAAAGCAACCTATAACAACAATACAGCCTGGTATTTGTACAGTTCAACAGAGATGAACACTTATCATTCTTTATTCTATGAATATGTAGTTCACAGTTTATTTATTTATATTAAACATTTAAGTACAAAATAATCTTAACTATCGAGTGAATGCACTTAGGCCCAGCCAAGAACTGCTTAAATCGCCTACAAGACACTGCATCACCAAAATAAAAGATAAAGAAACAAAGAAAGGCATATTTAGCCCAGAGATGAACGATCAATTTGCAAAATGTAGAATATACATGTTTAGAATTGATCAAAATTGGCCTAACCTGGGAAAATTGACGAGTTCATATTAACAATAGTTTATAATTGAGTTGTTTGTAGTTCAGGTTTTGAAGTTCATGGCATTCTGTTGGTCAACTTCAAAACAAATTGACCAGCCTAAATATGGTAACAATAGATATAGGTGGGAATACAAGAACAGTAACTACAAATAAAAACTAAACTGCATCAGTGAAGAGAAGGAACCACCCATGATTGTCAAAATTATCTGATTCCCAATTCAAATTGTCGATTTGATTTGTTTGATTCACTGGTCTATCAATTTGATTTTGTAGTGAAATTTAAATGATCTTGACGACCTTGAATCTAACAATTCACAATTCAGCAGACAGTGGCATCCAATCCAGATCCAACAAATTCAATTGGATACCAATCGAACCCACCATTTAAAAATTCAAAAAATTCAATATTTTTTTAAAAAAATTCACAATCCTTTTTCTAGGGCCTCTAGAACTGGAAAATAAAAATAAAAAATAAAATTAAAATTAAAAACCCTCTACTTTTTCTTTCTTTTGAATTGTTCTAATTTTTTTTGTTTTCAAAGGATTCTGACAATCCCAAGACTCCTTTCATTTAATTCTCCTCAGGTGTGCTTGTTTTCACTGCTAAGATAGACAGGAGCTGAACTGAATTGGACTGGTGATGACTGTTATCTAATCCCATATTTAATTAGGACACCAAGCCATGGTTTAACCATTCACAGGACCAAAATACCCTTCAATGGTCGGATCTGAAAACATGGCCAAATCTGGATCTACTCTCTCCAGCCCAACAACCAACCTCTTCATCAGACATTTTCTGGAAACCTATCCCCTCTAGTTCAAGCAGTCGGGATTGTTAGATTACCACTTCACCTAAAAGCTTAAGCTATTAGGTTGTGGACCAACAATGTATATCAAGCTTTAATAAGGATGAACGAGGATGATCGCAGAGAATCAAAGTTATCTCGGGCATGGAGGACAATCAGGGACAATCTGGAAAGACAACCACAATTGCAGCTGCAGGTGGGGGTTTCTGTAGAAGATGACCACAATCAGGAACGGACAAACAATTCTGACAATCATGGGTGGTTCCTTCTCTTCATTGATGCAGTTTCTGGACTCTGGCAACAAACTTATTCTGTAGTCATAACTAGTTTTCATTTGTAATTCTTCTGTTCATGCATTCCCACCTATATCTATTGTTGAGAAGATGGAGGCCACGTGCAAGGGCATTCTTGTTCCTCTTTTTGGGTTTATGGAGATGGCTAGCTGCAGCTGGCTGAAGGAGACATGGGGACCAGCCAGCTCTATCCAGCTGGTCCTATCCTACCTGCGTTGCACAAAACATGGGTCCTTACCTAGACCAGCCACAGCACCAAGCGCAACCCTCAAGAATAGTTCATTTTTTAAGCTAGAAATGGTTAGGTGTATAGAGGCATTAACATTTTGATTTTCAAAGGTGAACTACTTCTTTCAACCTTTTAGTTAATAGTACATTTTTCATTCATAGGTAGATGCATGTATATGCATTAGGGCACATGATCATTCAATTTTCATCAATATATTTCATCTTTCATGACTTCATTTGTTTTAGACATGAAAATAATTTCATTTGACTCTTGGTTCTTGAAATAGATCTCAAACCAGCAAGAACTCCTGAGTGAACTTCTAGGAGAAAAGAACTTAAAACATAATACCATTGATCCACAAAGCCTATTTATACTAGCAACATGGTCAAATCCAAACTGTTTTCAAGATATACTAGCACACTACCATGCTTCTTCAGTTACATAGATATAGCCTGTTGACCGACAAACACAACATAGCTACCAGTAAGATAGAACTCTAAATCTTATCATATAAAGGAAAGAGGAATATTCTCTTTTCCTCTTCTTTCTCCTTAATCCTTATATCATTTCAATGAATGTCATTCTTTTCACATGGAAAAATGGAAAGAGGGGAAAAGAAGAAACCATTCTCACAAACAAAAAATCTACCTCCTAGGACTTCGACTTCTTGACACCTTTCTGACTACCTGTCACAATAGATAGGTAAAAACGGCTTAGACAGTTTAATTTGAAAATAAAGAATCACATTTACAACAATAGAAGAGAACAAACCCGCCGCGGACTAGGCGATTCAGAATAGGACGATGATCTCCCACGTCTTACTGCTGGTGCTCGACCTCTGTCATGCATAAGAAAGGCATTGAAGAAAAGTTATAAAGAAATAGCATGCTTACAATGAGCACACTAACAATTCCAAACATATTATAAGGTTCAATATGACATATCAGACAGTAAACATTTTAATATATATGACCTTTGGAAACTATAATAAATTTCTCTGTATCAACCACAACCCATCCAAGACCAAATACTACAAGGACAAGATATTGGAGATAAATACAAGACATGGCATAAAAATTAAAAACAAACATATAACAGCTTCTTAAATAGGACCAAAATTAGAGACAAGGCCAAATCTTTGGGATAAACATAGTCACTGCCATTGCTGAATACAGGACAGCTTATTATTTATGACCAAAAAATATTAGAAAAAAGAGGCCAAATAGTTGGTATAAAGGCTTAGTTGTTTCTTTATTGAATACATGAAAATTTTTCTGTATGACCAAAAAAGTTAAAAATGAGAGGGGAAATAGCAGGGATAAAGAATTGATTGCCCCTGTTGTTGCATTTATATATGCAGTTATGAATGCTTTCTTCAAGAAATGGTGAAATAATAGTACAAGACACCTGAAAATTGGAGAATCAGGGAAAAAAATGAAGTAGAATTCCTTCAGAATTGACTGGACAATTGAGGGAAGGAATTATAATTTAAATATATGACCGCATACAATCACAAAGGCAGTTGAGAAGTGGAAATCCTCAAGAAGAGAAGACTCATAAAAAAAACAGGAGATTTCTTTAAAAAATAATAGCAATGAAAATATAAAAACCCATATCTTTACCATCTGTTGAAGGTGCTCTCTAAGCAAGTCAATCCAAATTATGGTTATGTTAAGTTCTCTAAGCAAGTCGATCCAAATTATGGTTATGTTATTACCAATAGATTAATGACTGGTGAGTCACCTGAATATGCTGAATGTGGATCCTTATCAAGGTTGTCAGAATCAGGATTCTACTTAGGATCATTAGAGGGGTCTGCAGGATTGGATTGTAGAATCGGAACCAGAATCATAGGATTCAAGTTTCAATGTTAAAAAAATATTTAAAATGAATGTATATGGAATTTTACAACAATTCTTAAGACTATAAGCTTAATTAATAAGTCAATTAATAAGATTAATTAATAAGTCAATTAGTAAGCTTAATTAAAAAATATTTAAAATAAATGTATATGGAATTTTATAACAATTCTTAAGACCAAGCTTAGTAAGCACAGCTGCAAAAAGAAGAGGAAGAAAGGATAACAGCAGGGAATACACATGCCCAGTTCAGCAAGTGAGCATGACTGATCATAGAAAAATATTTATCATTTGATGGCACTGAGAAGGCGCCAACCCATATACAAAAGACTCATTTAAAAGAGAATAAAAAGTCTAGAACAGCTCGTAGAGCTAGACAGCAATGACTCCTAAACCAAAAGATACAACGTTATGATCCACACATCCTATAGAATAAATGGACATATCTCTCTTTCCTCAACAAAACAATGAGTTCACCCTCTTTGTACTGGAATATACAGCCCTTCAAGCCCACAATCTAGCCTCAACAGACCTGGCCACTACTGAATGAATGCCCACAGCAGAGTGCTAAGTTAAATTCCATAAGGGATTTGCCCCAGAACACATTAAAAAACAAAAAACAAAAAAAAACAAATAAAAATAAAAATAAAAATAACAGAACAGAACAGAAAAAAACAAAACAAAACAAAAGGTAAGATGTGCAGAGCAATTTCAACTGCATTTTTACATGCAGATAACCACCTCACAATATCCTCCCCTAGTAGCTTTCCCAAGAACACTTAGTTGAAGAAGAACTTTGCTAATGGCTTTCCTAGGGGAATTAACAGTGACTGAAGCCTTTCTTGACAAGTGCCTAATAGAATAAGATGCCTTCAATGGTGCTGAGACTAAATGGAATATGTTGCAGACTTTAACAATCCTTTAACATCTGTAATATATTCAAGTATCAGTACCAGCAAGGTAATATAAAAATTAAACTCAAGGAAGCAGACTGTTCCTAATTTTGTCACAACCTAGAATCGAAAAATTATTTATCCCTCCATTGGGTTAAACAAAAACAAAGATATTATGGTAACATATGAAAAATGAATGCCATGTTCCTGGCAGAATATAACCAAGAAAACCTCAAACAGCATTCATCTTGGCTAATTTACACTTAACAAGTCACTCCTTCCTAGAGAAGGGAAAAAAAGGCAAGACTACCAACCTAATGATCCCCTAGTCGTGTGAAAAAGATGCCCCCCACACAAATCACTCCTTCTAGGGCTTGACAATGCACCAATGCACAAATAATTTTATCATTGCTGAATTTATAGCTCAGGAACCCCAAACACTATAAAAATTTGCAAATTAATTTACTAAAAAAAAATAAACTCGCTGCCATCAAACATCAATGAATGCAAAGCACAAACAATTACAAAAATAAATAATGTGGAAGGACATCTACAGAATTATTGGGAAAAAACATAAATTAACATTACAAAATTAGCACTTATATCCTTATCCTTTCATATTTAAATGTTACCTCCGTGGAGATGCTGATCTTGAACGTGATCGAGCAGGCCTACGAACAGGAGAGCGGCTTCGTCTACGGCTAACTGGGGACCTCCTAGGCGGAGTGCGAGCTCGTCTTGGAGGAGAACTAAGTAATGAATGAGCAGAAAAAGAGGGAAAAATAAAATAAAAGAAAATAAAATATTTGTTCAAATATAATGTGCTGGGAATGAATATATAATGCCACAAATTCTAAGCTAAATCAGTTCGTAATCACAGTAGTTAGATTTTATGCAGAATCGACATCTATTTATAGAAAGTAAATTAACGCAGCAGGACCTACAGAACATGTCAGATATAGAATAAAAAATAATAACAATCTCTCTTAAAATCTGAAAAGGAACTTTTGTTTCTTCCTTATAAAAGGAAGGAATTTGCAGTTATATCTGCATCAGTCTATTCAAAATTCTTTCAATTCAGCTTCTCTATCTTTTTTTTTTAAAGGCAATCATACATTCCTTCTGCCACAGATTTTGCCATCCCTAGCAAGTTTCCACCATGGCCTCCATGAACTTCAGCACTGACATTACCAATTTCATTTCCAATAATTTAGGCTCCATACTACACAAGTTCCATACGCAAAGTTAGATCATGTACAGGTCTGACCTAACGCCATCCATAGCATGTTTTCACCATGCTCTTCATGGTCATTGCACCTTATACACCACACATCTGTCATTGATGTAATTTTTTTTTAGTGATATTTTACTTCTAACTAGTCCATTTTTACGTTTATCAACAATTTATAATGTTTAATGAAACTGACATGCTTCACAACTGATTTCCATCATTCTTAATCGAATTTGAAACAATAAAAAAAAAATACATAGAAATTTCATACCTTTGAAGAATCAAAATTAAAATTTAAAACATATCAAAATTGCATCTAAGCAGCCCTCCAATCAAATGCAAGCTTCACAAGGAAATGCTCCCCAGAACACCAAAAGATAAAAATTACACTAGGAGATAGTCCCATATTTGGCATAATTAATTCTTTATAGGAGTTCCTATTTTATAGCATTGACCAGGTGGGTTCAGACATTTTATCGTCCCAAATGTAAAGATATGAATTGTCAGTTACCATAAACGCAGTCGATTCTTTCAAGGGGCTTGCAACAATGCAAAATAAAGGTTTATAGCAACCATCATTTAATTTAGAAAACACATAAATGTTATTTTATTAGTGTACATAACCTACCGACGCCTTGGAGGAAGGGGAGAACGTCTACGTACAGGACTACCGCGAATCCTTCGAGGGGAGACCCTACAAAGAAAAATAATAATTAGGTCAGCAGCTGTCAAATTAACCAAATTGTTAAAGAAATTATGTAACCACATCTAACCTTGCGGGTGACCGGCGACGTCTTGGTGGGGAAGGAGAACGACCCCTTGCTGGTGATGCAGGCCTCCTTCTGGGAGGTGTGTCACCACGTCGATAAGGAGAATCTACTCGTCGACGAACAGGAGATTCTGCACGCCTGCGTGGAGGAGAATCTAGATGTCGTCTAGGAGATCCACCTCTTCGCTGTCCTACAGGGGATCTTCTTCGTGGTGGTGGAGAAAGGGCCTTCTGACGGGGAGAAGCTGGAAAATTACAAAATAAAATAATACTACAAGAAACCAGACAAACCAACTAGTACAATAACATGTCTACTGTTTAGGGCATACATTCTCTCTGCCGCTTTGGTCCATCCTTTTCAACTTCATCATTCTTGGGAGCATCTCTCTTTGGAACAGTTGCAACCTTTGTGGGTGATGAAGCCTTCTGCCTTGGAGCCAATGTGAACTTAGCTTTAATGACATTCCCATCAATTTGTGCCTACAATGAAGCAATCAAGAATATAAGAGCATGTGACATCCCATCAATTTGTGCCTGCAATGAGGCTGACAAGAATATAAGTGCATGCGACATTGCAAATTCCATTTCTATAAATATTTATCTTCCACATCATAATCATGCCATACACCATCCATGTATAACAGAGCCTTTTCTGCATCAACTCTAGTTTTGAACTCAACATATCCATATCCTCTTGGAAGATTAACCTGCAAAGAGAGAACCAATTTCAAGTTGCAATGTCAGGCCACACCCTGCCCCCACAAAAACAATAATATTAAAATAAAATAAAATACTAGCGTCCCCTACAATGAGATAAAACTTTATAGAAACTCACTGTCCGATCCATTGCCAACATTACGTTCACAACTTCACCAAAATTACCTGCATAACAATAAAAACAAGATAAATACATATTCACTCCAAATAAAACAAGATAAATACATATTCACTACAAATAAAAGTGCAGATACGGTGAAAATCAGCTCCAAAAAAGTCCCAATAGTCAATTCGTAACTTTAACATTTTTTCATAAGGAACCAATTAATTTGCATGCAAGGCAAGCTTTATGTAACATCCCGTTCAATTGCTACCCACTCTTGAGACTATGTTCTGCACCTGCACTCTATTTCCAATACTTCTTTGCCCACATGACATTGCACTTGTAACCATAGTAGTTAGAGGCGCGAGGCGAGCCAAGGCGCAAAGGGTATTTGAAGCCGAGGCGCGAGGTGCGAGGCGAAGGCGCGTGCCTCATGAAGGTGAGGCGCACAATTATTAAAATGGTGTAAAATGTCGATTTGGGGTAATTGATATATGAACATATGAATATCTAGTAATATTAGAATTTAAAATGCCAAAAAATTCAATTACAAAATTGAAAATTTAGCCCAAAAGCATCAACAATTCAACATAGTTCATCATCAAAAGAAAAGAGTACAAATCAAAAAATAGTAGCTAAATTTCAATAAAAAAAATAAATATTATGTATTAATTATAATTTATAAACTCACATTAATTAAACTAAATATTACAAATTAAAAAATAGTAGCTAAATTTCAGTAAAAAGAATAAATATTATGTATTAGTTATAATTTATAAACTTGCATTAATTAAACTAAATATTTAATTAGTAATTACATATAAAGAAGAAGAGGAAAAAAAGTAGCCAAATTTCAATAAAAAGAATAAATATTATGTATTAGTTATAATTTATAAACTTTCATTAATTAAACTAAATATTACAAATTTAAAAACAGTAGGTAAATTTCAGTAAATAAAATAAATATTATGTATTAGTTATAATTTATAAGCTTAGATTAATTAAAGAAAATATTTAATTTATAAGCTTACATATAAAGAAGAAGAAAAAGAGAAGCAGCAGGCAGCACGCAACAGTCAGCAGCAGGCAGCAGGAAGAAGAAGAAGAAGAAGAAGAAGAACTCGCGAGGGCTCCTGCTGGTTGGAAACGAAGTCGCGAAGGGTCGTGCTTCTTCAAAATGTCGAAGATGAACTCACGATCCTGGTTTGAAGCTCGAAGACGAAGTAGCGAAGGCTTCCGGCTGGTTCAAAGGCTCACAGACGAGCTCACGTTGCTGGTTCGAAGGGTCGCGAAGGCCCCTGCTGGTTCGAATCTGCAAAACGAACTCACAAAGGGCTTCGAAGGGCCGAGAGGGGCTAGGGGCTATGTTCGTTCGAGTCGAATGAGGGCTACGGGGTCTGGCTGTGGCTATTTCTCTACTTTAAATGACTAAAAAATCACAAGGCGCGACTCACTGCGCCTGTCGCCCCAGTGCGCCTCATCTCGCCTAGCGTCGCCTCTTGCAGGTCGCCTCGCCTCACCTGGTTTGAGGCGCAAGCCTCTTCGCTTCACTGCGCCTTGCGCCTAGGCGCGCTTTTAACTACTATGCTTGTAACTGTGTCAAACATTGCTGAAAGCTCATTTTGACCCTTGGTATAATCCACCCCCATGTAATGCAAAGAATCCACTTTCAATTACTTTAAACATTTACAAATTCATCAGTGCACCGTGTACATTGGATAACCTCTTCTTGTCAAGCACAAGACAGTGTAACAAGCTGCCACCTCCCACGCCATATAAGGGGTTTAGGTAGGGCAAGATGCGTGCAGCCTTACCTCCACATTTGGAGGGTCTATTTTTGTAAGTTGAACAGGTGACCTTTCATATTTTGGTGTAACACCCTCACCACTAGGTCAAGACAACCTCATGTTTAACAACCTCCTCTCATCATGGAACTTATTTTTTTTTTATATAAGAAAAAAAAATTATATTTTAGTGGAACAAAGAATACAATAAGGGGAGCACAGGACATCCACCCAAGAACATTAGAATTGCTACATTCATTAATTGTCACTTTGCTTGCACCAAAAGACAATGAAAGATCCATGAAGATTGACCTATATTTTACCATTGAAAAGATGTTCACTCATGTTCTTAGACAACACAAAATTCATGCACAAATGGAGAAGTTTCACAAGGCATAAGGTATGTGGAATGAGTATGGCCACTGTAAGATTAAAAAACAATGTTGTAAATAATTGGTCCTAGCACACACACATGCTATTTTCCATATTCCTTCGTTAAGCCTTTACAACGCTTTTTATGACCTGTTATTTACATAAATTAAGGTGCAGCACTATGGTGAGAGAGATTCGTGAATGCATGCAAGAAGCTTCAATGGCAAATATGCAATCCAATGCTGAGTGCATAACAAACAGAGAAGATTCATGCCTTTCAGGTGACAGTTTATGGATGGACATTCATGAAGAAAATCCTAGGAAGAAAGGAACAAGTAAACTAATCTACCAATCTTTTTTACTCATAGTCTGGTTGGAGGTTGTGTTTACTAACTGATTACTTCATTAGTAGTTTATAATTTGTAAATTAGTTAAGAAAAAGATTAAAATTAGTAACTTAGTCATGATGCTTTGGTGTCAATGAATTTTCTATAGGACCAAGAGACTTGCAAGGATAAAAGGAAGAAAAAGAAGAATCTTAAAGAAGAATAATTTAAGATATTGTTGATGTTGAAGATAAATAGGAGTTTCCCAATGATGCACACAAAAGGCATGGATTAAGATAGATCTTTTGTATGATGATTTGGATGGTTCTTGGAGATCGGAAGATGATGTTTTTCAACTTCTTTTTTATATACAACTGTAACAATATCTAATTTTGCACATAAACTTGAGTGAGACTATACACAATGCACATATTGTCCACTGCATATGCAAGGACATTATACATATTAATAGGCTTTGTTGGTACATGTATAGTGACAGATGGACAATTGTGAACTGTCTTTAACCGTTTTGGCATACTTGAGTGAGACTACACACAATGCATATGTTGTCCACTGCATATGCAGGGACATACCTGCATATATATTAACATGTTAGTAGGCTTTGTTGGTACATGTATAGTGAGGGATGGACAACTGTCTTAGACTGTTTTGGCACTTGTCTTATAAAGCCCAGGAAAAAAACAAAACACTCTTTGCAGCTTTTTTTTATAGCAAAAGAAGATCACTATTAGAAAAAGAGGTGTACAAGAAGGAGAACAAGAGATCCTCCAAAACAGAAGAATGAGAGAAGAGAAAATAAAAAATGAAGCAAAAACAATAAAGCAAAACTTAAACAATCAGACTAACAAAGACAACCAAATCAGTTGGTTATCCAAAACCTCACTCCTTTAAAACAACTAACAGAAGCACGTCAAAACAAGCCAAATAATGAATCTTCTCCCATAACAAAGATCCGTTGAGCTTTTTTTCCATAAATACAAGCATTTCTTTCAATCCATAAATCCAACAAAACTGCGAAAACCACACACATACACAAAGCCTGGCCATCCTTCCTTTTACCAAACAGCAAAAGAAGTAACCATCAAATCCTCCACTGACTTTGGAGAAACCCAATTTTCTCTCAAAAGACCAAAAAGCTTATTCCATATATTCCAAGAAAACGAACAGTGCAAAAACAAATGATACGCTATTTCAAAACTACCGAGACAAAGAAAAAGCATATCAGGAGAAAGTTCCTTTGAAGGTCTCCTACTCTGCAACAGATTATTGGTGTCAACTCTATTATGAACCAACCAAATAAAAGCCTTGATCTTTGAGGGAAGTTTGGCCTTCCAAATTATTCTATGGAGTGGAAAGGAAATATTAGCATTAATCAAGTAGTCACAAAAATATCTGCAAGAATAAGCCCCCGAAGAGTCTAAAGAAAAAAGAACGCTATCCACCTCCAAGGAAGGGCAACAAGTCCCCGATAACATCAAGAAGGAAGACAACTCCTCTACCTCCCTATCTTAAGGAGTTCTACAGAAATAGAAGCCCTAAGAAAAATGAATTGACCTTCAAAAATCAAAAAAAAAAAAAAAAAGGAAATAACTTCCTTATGATCTGAATTTAAATGACAAAGACAACGAAAAGAATGTAACAAGGCAGCACTACCCACCCAGACATCTTCCCAAAAAACGAATACAACAGCCACTACCCAAGGCAAACTTAGTGAGGAACAAAAAGGGGGTGGACCAAAGAAATACACCTCCCTGAACTCTCCTAAGAACATTCTGAAATTAGCATCCCAACCATTCACATGCATACCAGATCTACTTTTACCGACTCCATGCAATAGAGAAGACTCCTCTTAAGGAAAGCCTCCATAACCATTTAGCCAAAAGAGTGGTCACTTTAGACACCAAATTACCAAGACACAAATCCCTTCCAACCTAGACCAACAAACAGTCTCCCAGCAAACAAGGTGATCTCTCTTATCCCAACCTTTGACCAAAGGAAATCTCACGTGATATTCTCAATTTTACTGGCTATCCCCACCAGAATCCTAAAAAAAAAAACAAATAATAAAGAGGAATACTAGCAAGACAAGCATGAATAGGAGTAATGTGACCCCCCAAAGAAAATAACTCAGCTTTCCACCCATCCAAATGCTAGAATCAGTCCATCACCATCACTGGATCTCAACAAACCAGAGACCTAGGATTACCTTCCAACAGGACACCTAGATAAGACAAAGACCAGTCCAGAAGACCACAACCCGCTAACAAAGCCAACTCTTTAGACCTACTAGATGTCAAATGATGGCTTCTATATCACTCTTCCCCAAATTAATTTTAAGCCTAGAAACCCTCTCAAATATTTGAAGAGTTGAAATATTCAAAAAACAATCTCTATAATCATGAAAGGAAAAAACAAAAAAGGTATCATCAGCAAACTAAAGATTGGACACACAAACCCTACTCAAAACATCGACAACCAAAGCAAACAAAAAGGAGTAGTGGACTCCCTTGTCTAACACCTCTTGATGCTCTGAACCACAATTTTGGTTATCCAGTCAATAACTGAGGGAAAAAAAGGCATTAGACAGGAAACCCCTCATCCAAGACCTCCATCTCTCCCCAAACCCTTTTCTGGATAACACCTTATCCAAAAAATTCAAACTATTCCTATCATAAGCTTTATCAAAATCCAATTGAAAAGAATGCCCTTCTCCATCTTCCTATCAACCTCCTCTACAACCTCATAAGCAACCAAAATAGCATTCACAATCTGCCTAATCCCTACAAATGCACTTTTAGCCTTAGAAATAGTATCATCTAACACCACAGTCAACCTATTAGAGAATTTAGCAATGATCTTATACACACTAATCACTAAACTAACAAGCTTAAGATCAGCAACCTTAATAGATCAATTCCTCTTAGGCACCAAAGTGATGAGAAATTGGAATTAATGCTCTTGCTTAGAATCCCATTGCAATAAAATTCATTAAACAACTTTAACAAATCCATCCTAACCACATCCCAACACACTGAAAGAAGCCAAATTAAGCCCATCTGGACCCAGATCTTTATCCCTTTCCATCCCAAACACAATTGCCCCAACACATCCTCCTCCTTGAGAGGCCTTTCCAACCAACTCACATGATCCCTGAAAATGGGATTCCAGTCTAAACCCTCAATCTTAGGCCTACAAAAATCCTCTTCTAAATAAATATTGTTCTTTCCAATCTTATTACCTTATTACTAATAGAAGTTCTTATATGGTAGTTTCTTCCTTCATTATTTTCCAAACAATTTTATGCAGCTCACAACACAAACAAGACACGAGTAATCCACAACCTAAAACAAGCCCAAAATAGACTAGTTAACTTGGAGCTCACAATGAAGAATAAAAGAAATTACAACCCAAATTTTACAAGATAAAGGTTGGGTAGCCAGTAGTATTGAGAACATTAAGAGACTTTCGTTGGTCTGGGGTGCGGGAGAATAAAGATGAGGTTGTCTGTAGTTCTAAAAAGGAGGGGGTTTGGATCTTGCTAATTTGGTGTTTAAAAACATTGCTCTAATGGGTAAATGGTTGCGCCAGTTTTCCTTAAAAGAGTCTTCTCTTTGGCACAAAGTTATTAAGAGTAAATTTGGTCTACAGGATAACACATGGGATGCTAATTAGGGTTTGAGATGTTCTTGTGATAGTCCTCGGAAGCATATTTTCAAAATTATATCCTCTTTTCATTCCTAATAAAAATTTTATTGTGGGAAATGGGTACCATGTTCAATTTTGGGAAGACATTTGGGTGGGGGATTATTCATTTTGTCCATCTTTTCCCTTTTTGTTTAGATCATCCTCTTTGCACAATGAATCAATTTCTTCTTTCTTTATTTCTAATGAAGCTGCTTCTTATTGGGATTTCCATTTTCATAGGGCTCTTAATGATAGAGAGGTTTTGGAGCTTGCCTCCTTATTCAGTTGTTGGATGGTAGGCTCCTTTCCCAAAGGAGAGAGAATCATTCTTTGATTCTTGATTCTTCTAGGGAGTATTCATGTAAAAAAATATTTGAGCACTTTACCAAGAAAAACTTGTCTTTCCTGCTTCATAGATCCATTTGGAAGACTAAAGCCCCCCCTAAGGTTAAGGCTTTATTTGGTTGGTAATTCTTAATAGAGACTAACAATCTATTGCAGAATGAGAGGCCTTTTAAGACTATCTCCGATGTTTGTTTTCTATGATTTCAAAATTCAGAATTCACTTCTTACCTTTCCCTTCATTGCTACTTTTCTTAGAGTGTGGAACAATTTTTTTGTTTTAATTGGAGGGAACTGGTTGTGTCCGGAGTCGGTGAAAGATTTGTTGGCTATCCATTTTTCTGGCTTTGGAAGGAATAAGAATGCTTCAGCCTAGTGGAGGTGTGCAATTTTGGCAGTTTTGTGGGGGATTTGATTGGAACAGAATGCCCGTATTTTTTACAGGGAAGAGGATGTTTTGGATAGGATTTAGAATTTGGCCTCTTTGTCAGTTTTTAGAGCTCGGTGCTCCAAAGGGTTTTCATTTTCTGATTTGCTGCATGATTGGTTGGCTGTGCTGTTTTGATTTATTTCAAATTAGTTTTTCTTTCCTCTTGTATTTTTTAAGGAGGATTTCTTGTGCTCCTTGTACTTCTTATTCTTCCAAATCAAATCTTTTTTCAATTAAAAGAATATTAAAGTTTTATAAAAGAATTATATGCTTTTCAACTAATATCTGTCATTTTCTAAGTATCCTTACTTCTAGGTGTGTGCAAATATTACCCAAAAACCCAAAACTGACCTGAAACCAAGTTGTTTCACCATTGGGTTCAGTTTTTCTGTTTTCAGTTTTTAAACATATAAAAAATTAGTTTCAACTTCGATTTCAGTTTCAAATGTGAATCAAACCAAAAAAATCAAATTGTAGATCCATATTCTAAATTAACATTCAAATTAACATATTTACAATAAACGTACATTTATATTTAATCTCTGTTGCATATATTTATTATTTTACACTTTTATATTTAATATTAGTTTTATCACTTTTTTATTTATGCTCTTTCTGATGAATATATTAAAATAAAAAGATAAAGAGTATAGACAATTTTATAGAACGAGAGATCTCCGCCTTTATCCTTGGGCAATATGAGACAATGTAACTTCCTCGAGCTGCAGTATTGCCAGGCGAAGTTTTATGCATCTTTGTTCTTGGATGAGGCGGGACTTGTACAAGGGACCTCCTCGAAATGAAACACTGCCAGGCACCTGCTGTTCTTGTTCCATGTTGATTATTTTATAAATGGAACCATTCCCCTGCTCCACAGAAACCAAGACTCTCTCTCCACTTCTCTCATAGTACTCACAAGAACCAAATCTCCATGAGATTGGGCATTTTCTGTTGGGGCTTCAGTCATATTAGTTTTTATGTGGCCTAAATTATTTATCCCAAACATTTTATATATACATTAAGCCGTTAGATAATTTAAATATTCTTGAAACTGATAATTAATTTGGGTTTTATTGAAACATCAATTCTTGGTTCGTTTTTTATTTGTAAATTATGAAAACTGACAATCATCAGTTTTGGCTAAAATCGAACCAATCCAACGGGTTAGACCACTACTTGCTTCATAGGCTACACAAAAAGATTAACTCCCTCAAAAGCCTACCTCATTCCTTTCCCTCCAAAAATGATGACAGGAAACACCACATTTAACTTTTTACTCACTATAAAAATATAAACCTGCCTAAGTCTGCAGCTCATATCAAATCAAGTCTCAAGCCTCCCATCACACCTTCAAGATGTAAGCTGCATCCACCAATTTTCACGTCCAAAAGCAATGCAATAAGAGGTACTCCACACATTCAGCCTTATTATTTATAAAGAAGATAGCCATGCACCATAGCCTTTTCCTCTTTGCTAGCATCATTTATCACTAGTTAAATTTCTTTCCCATGTTGCATCACAAGCCCAAGCCCAAGCCCCCTCCCCACCACAAAAAAGCCACTTTTGTGGAAGCACAACTTAAATTTATTAACAAGCCTTTCAATTAATCAGTGGATGTCATAATATGCAAAATTTGTATCTTTTGTCACAGCAAGTCTTGCACAGCAATTACCAAAACGTTTAAGTAATTATCCTGTAATACACAAAAAGGAGGATAACAGGCGTCCACAAGCCACAAGGCTTCCTCCCTTTACAAGGGTATGGAGAGGGTCAGTACAGTGTATACAACCTTACCTTGCTTTTATGCACAGAGGCTGTTTCCTTGGACTCGAACCCATGAGCAACCAGCCACAAAGGAGCAACCTTATTGCTGATCCAAGGCCCGCCCTCACAAAAAGGCGGATACTTAAAAACAATTTTAAATTTTGATGGTAGAAGACACTGACATAAATTGGCAGAAAAGGATGCATGCAACCAACCACACCTAGTGGGACTCAAGGCTTGGTTTGTTGTTGTTGTTTGTTGTTGGAAGGTAGAAGACTTTCTAGTGCAGTAGCGCCTAAGAATAAATTGTACAGAAGCTTGGAGGAGTAAAATTATTATCAACCACCAAAAAAAGATGCAGCCTACAGATGATAAAATAAGTATATAAGACTAAAAAACATACTAAATATTTCTCTTAGGTGGCCTTCATTCACATTCCTGGTGAGCTGCTCGACACAAAGAGTAAGAGATTCAGCAACTGGTGAAACTTTCCTGCAATCAAGAGCCATGTGTGAACATATGACAGGAATTAAAGAATTACAAACTTCTATGCAGGCACTATAGTGTCTGCACACAAATGCAAGCACACAAACATGAGTAGATGCATCTGCATTTGTGTGAACATGCGTTGAGAATAATGATGTTATAAGGCATCATAAAGGGAGCATTGCAGGATGTATAATTAACCAAGAAGCAAAAGGATCAAAACCAAGGACATGTTGAGAAGATGCATTATTTGCACCATACTTCCAAGTTTTGCCTTGTCACAGTAATGTAACTGTATTCATAAGTTGTGTCAAGTGTGTGGGCGTGCTCTGTTTTGGCAGGGGCTACAATACACACAAAATTGTGAGGGAAAATGATTTAAGAGAACCTTCCTAAATTCATCGAAAAAATAAATTAACTTAAATACTAAAAAAGTTATAGGAACTTGCAACACTAGTGTAACAATCTTAGAAGCAGGTTTTCAGATACATCCTATTCCTGCAAAAGGTAAAATCATTTAGATAGCCAATTGAGTAAAGTTTGGAGGTTTCAATCAGAAAGTCAACAGACTCTGAGAAAAATGAAAGTAAGAAGTAAAGAGAACTTGCAACACTGGTGTACCAATCTCAGAAGCAAGTGTCCTGATGTGTCCTGCAAAAGGTAAAATCATTTTACCAAGCTAGTTGAATACGGTTTGGAGGTTTCAATGAGCGAGTTAACGGTCTTTTTGAGGAAAATGAAAGAATAAGAAAAGAGCACTTGCAACACTGGTGTACCAATCTTAGAAACAGGTCCGGATGGGTCCTGCAAAAGATAAGATCATTTAGCAAACTAATTGAGCACAACTTGGAGGTTTAAATGAGCAAGTCAACAATCTCTTTTGAGGAAAATGAAAGTAAGAAGAAGAAAAAAGAGGAGGTGTTAAGAAAAATAGGGAACTATCAGCTGTACCAGCAGAAAGAAGGCTGGAATTTCCTTCGACTATGATAAAATTGGGATTGTGAAGGGTGGAAAAAAAAAAGGAGGGAAGAAAGATAGGAGAGGGCACTATGTTAAGCAAATGAAAACTCTGAAAATCATATCTTGGAATGTCAATGAATTGAGAAATGCTAGAAGAAGGGCTGTTATCAAAAGCTTTCTAATAGATTGGAAAGGGTATCTGGTTTGCTTGCAACAAACCAACAGGAGAACACATAGGCAACAAACCAATAGCATCTAGAGGACCATAATTGGTAATCACCCACTACAGAGAAAGTGATGGTGCTTGGAATAGAAAGGTCTTAGCGATCATTGACAGTAGGGAGACGAATTCCACTGTAAATGGCTTTCTTAAGTCCTTGGCAGATGTTATGTCTATTCTCTGGTGTGTATAAGCCTGGGGAAGGCCAATCAAGGGAATTGCTAAGGGCTAAACCATTTACAGGGAGAAAACAAAGGGAGATCCCTGGGTGTATGGTCAAGACTTTAACTTGGTGACCTATGCTAATGGAAAGAAGGGAAGATGGCTCAGAATCTGATTGCAGGAGGTAACTTTGGGAATGAGAGAATTGCTCTCCCCAGGTTTCCAAAAATCTACTCACAGGACAGAAGAAACGAAGATCCTTTAAAACCACAATTCCAGATCTGCAGAGATTGGGCAAGGGAAGGAATGCTCCTGTGAAAGATTATGTAACTCACATGAGAAAGTTGGTTTGCAGCATAAAAAATATTCACATGGAATCTCATTCCCGGGAATGGGATGCCTGCCTCATCGTAAATATTTTGTTTGGTTTGTGCTGTAAGATTCCCAGCAATGTACACAGGATGCCCATGTCAGAGTTAGGTTCGATACGAAAATCTTAGTAGGCAATCCAAGAAGACAATTGTTATACCCTTGACACGTGTATAACAATGTATGAAGAACTGTACCTAATTAAATCCAGGTCCTAAAATTCAAACAATCATAAATTGAAAAAATTGAACACTTTAGTAAGTGGGGGGCAATGCTATCCGTATTTAACCATTAAGTTATATTTTTATAATAATAACAACAGCAATAATAATTTCATAGTTCTTCATAACGTATTATTTTAAATATGATAATAGCGGGTAATAACATTATATTATAGGGCATTAATGTCCAACCCGATAAAATAGGAAGGATAATTTGGTCGCAAAAGTAGGCTTCCCATGGAATGGAATTCCTATGAAACTTATCGCGGGGTTGGTGGGAATAGGATGTCCATATTTTGCAATAATCATTTATTCCCATAACCGTTAATGCCAGCCACATCAGGTTCTGCTCCAGTGCCCAAACAAACATGGGAATGAGAAGCGACAGACATCACATTCCCGCGAATGTGGAAAGATGCCACTAACCAATCGTAGTCATGAAATGAGAAGGTGCATGACTTTTTAAACACAAGCTCAAAACCGCTGTGTTCCCTCCTCAAATTTCCCCAATCTTTTGCATGAAATATGATTGATGTAGGGAATTGAAGTCAAAATTTTAAAGGATGGTGGTTTAAAGTGAATTCTTACAAGGTGATGGTAATAACAGGAATGACTTCGGAGGTTTGGAATTTCAGAACATTGAAGCTCAACAAAGGTGCTTTCTTTGCTCGGGAGACAACTTGAAAGAAAATCACGTCCATTGGCAACCTTCAAAAAAGGGTGGGAAAAGCGTGGTGAACAGGCATTACCCCTTTTAAGCTGAGACAGAACTGTAAACCATTTTCTTCTTCGCTTTTAGTGGCTAAAGAACTACAGGATGTGGCCCTTATGCCTGGCATCCATGGGCAATGGCTAACTCAATTTCTAGAAAATTATGAGCTTGGTTGGAAGTTGGAACAGTGTTGCCTAATTCACCCAACCCCCTTGGAATCACAAAGGGGACTCACACAAATAAATAAGTTTATAAACCCATTCATGATGCATTTGTGATTCCCTTCTCTAAAAGCAGTGGACCATGAATTTTATATACTCATTCAGTTGTTCTAATTTTGATCACTTATCTAATTCAATTTTTTGCTTTAGCATCTATCAGACATCTTTGTCCTTGCAAGACATTTAAGCTTGACTGTATCTACTCGAGACAAACTACTGAATTTGAAGTTTTCTTTAATATTAGACTTGTTAGCATTCACATTTTTCACCATTTTCATTAAATTCTTATATATCATTTAGTCTCAATGCTTTAAAAAAATTATGAAGACCATGCACATTCTTTCAAAATATACCCTAACAAGAAATTCCAAGCCAGTGTTTTAAAATCTGTTATCCGTGTTCTTCAGGATATTTTTGGGCCCAAACACATTAAGGCTCTTGTTTAAAAAGGTCAAGTTTTGAAAGGCGCACACTTTTTTTCTCTTTGACAGTCCCTCGGAGGAAAAACCATGCATTTTATACCTTCCCAGAAAAGGTGTACACATGGGAACCCAATTTATATATTTTTTTAGCAGAAATATTAAACCAACGAAATAGATTTGAGCTTGAAGCCCTTTTATCTGTCATCTCAAAGAAGAAAGGGTACAATTGAACTTCCTTCACTCACCCTCTGGTTGCACGCATCAGCTTCTCCAATGACCTCTCAACCTCCCAACCCAAAATCAATAAAATAAAACAAAATAAATAAATAAATAAATAATCCTGAAAGAGACAGGTGGGATGAAGCTCCGCTGCTGGTGCTCTTCACGTTATAGGTTGGAAGGTCCTGCAGCATCTCAACCCTCTTATCACTTATCTCCAGTGTGCAGTGTTCTCAAGTGCTCTCTCTCTCTCTCTCTCTCTCAACCATAACCAATCTCAAAAAATCCTTTGTGAGAGGTGAGAGCAGAAGTTTGAGAGAGATAAGAACTGAAGTTTGGGTAGTGAGAGAAGTTGTAGGACTTTTCTGATTCTCCCAAGAAAGGTGTGTGATATTTGTTTTTTACTAGCTGAAGCCCATTAGCAATTTGTTTCCTTGGACATGTATGTGGCTGTGGCTTTGCAATTCATAGATAAAGACAGCTGGAGTTAACTGAATTTGAAGAGTTAAAATTTTATCAAACTGATTTCATAATTTATCAAATAAAATTTTATCATTTATAATATATATATCTTTATTTTATATATTTTTAAATAAAAATCATTTTTTTAATAGTAAAAATAATTATAATAACAGCACAACCAGCAAGGCAGCAAGTACAATGAAGGGGCAAAATGTCCTCCCATGAAGAGAGTGAAATACAGCCAAAAAATTACAAAAGTAATTACAAAAGCACTGCCCATCAATCCTAACAAGATCAGCAATGGCAAACCCCTAAAAAACCCAAACAAGAGGAACCACATAGAGACTAAAAGGACAGTTCTATCCCATAACAAAGCTGATGAAGTTGCGGGATCATTGAAGGTTTTTGCACATTTCTTTTGATCCATAACATACACAAATTAGCAAACACAGCACTACCCCAAAGCACTTCATCATTCCTGCTCTTACCAAAACACCAGTAACTCACAAGCATAAAAATTACCTACAGCCCAAGGAGGCACCCAGGCTTCACTAAATTACGAAAATAAGGCACTCCAAAGGTGAGTCGCAACCCTACAATAAAGGAAAAGGTAAGCATTTGTTTCCTAGGACTCATGACACATCACACACATATCAGGCATGAGAGCCATATAAGGCTTTCTGATATGAAGCAAATCATGGATCTTGTTTGAAATCATTGCCCAGACAAAGGTTCAAATCTTGAATGGCACTCTAGCCTTCCTAATGTTGTGGCTCAAAGGAAATAAGTTGGCAGTGGGAGATTTGTAGCGGTAAATAAAATGGATTTGATAGAAGAAAAAAAAAGGTCCTGGCGAATCACCTTCCCTCTCTCTCCTCAACTCTCCTAGAGACTTGCGCCACAACACCTTGAGGCTTTTCATCTGGGTAAAAACCCTCACCTTACACCTTCACTTTTAAAATATTGTTCCCAAATACCAAAACAACAACTGACAAACCAACAACTTATCTCCCATCATCCCAAAAGTACCAGAATCCCAACTAAACCTACCCCCTCTGTACGGTTGTACCATGTGCTGGGCAAAGTATCATACCGCATCTCCATACCCACACCACAAACCACAATGCACCAAGCACCTTGAAACACTGATTGGGGATTAAGGTTTGCACAAAAACAGAAAATTGTGAATTTTAACCCTCTCACAGTTTTTTGGGTTTTGTGGAGTGGAGGAAATAGAAGAGGATTTGAAGAGGATTTGTTCATACAGAGATTGAAAGAGTAAATGGCTGAAAACTTCACTCCTTTGGCACAGCAGGGCTAGTGTTGTCGATGGGAAATCCATTCTAGAACTAACTGATTTGTTGTCATGTAAATGATTTTGTACTTGGCTCAGGCGCTCAGCAAGTTTTATTCTCTCTCTCACCAAACTTTATCCCACCCTCCGAATGTTTCTTCACAATCTCATAAGATACTCATAACAAAACAAATTAACTTCCAGACAAATGATGATAGAAAAATGAACGAATTTAAGGTTTAAGATCAAGCACTTTTGGATTTTGCATACATCCTGCTCATGTCCAATGCAGGGGCAAAAGTTAAAATGTATCACGAACAAAAAGTGATAGAACTGAATAGTTCTACAGTCCCTCAAAACTCAAAATTAAGATGCAATAGGGAAATTTTTTATAAGTAAAAGGTCATTTCAAGAGAGCTCTAAACTTAATCTGAAATATGATTGACCTTGGGGGTGGCGTAGTTCTTTTAGTTTGTGGTGGTGGAGAGCGACCTCGCTTGCCAGCTGCAATAGGACTGTAGACAAAGTAAATGGTAAAAATCATGCAGCATCTCAATCAAGAAGATAAATAAAACATCAAAATAAGAATTCATTGACCAAATACAAGAGATGCATGGATTTTCAATTTTTATCTTTTTAGAATGACTAGTGCACGGTTCAATAGAACATTTAAAATTATTTAGTTCATATCACTTCCAATACTTATTCAAAAAAAAATAGAGCCACTAAATTTTCATTAGACAAAAAAATTATATAATTGCATTGGCTTTCATGGTCAGAACAGAAAAGTATTACCACTACTATCAAAGAACATGTAAAAGGGTCTGATTTTATATAATATAAAATGGGTGGAAGGATTCAGAGAAGCATAATTATGTTCACGTTAGTACAATCGAGGAAGAAAGGCAAAACAAGATTGAAAAACCAAGCTATGTATTGTATTCACTCTCAATAAATTAACTAATAATGGATGAACTTGTATTTCATCAATTCACGTAATTTAATGCTTCCTTTTCTTAGGAGGATCATTTTCAGATCAATAAAAAAAAAAAAAGCACACGTAAACATTGGCTTACTGGAAAAAAAAAAAAAAAAGTAAGCCGTATCTCTTGCAGATGAACTTTTATTGAGCTAAGTATCATGTTTTTCCCAGATAAACAAAGAAATTCATTAAGGAAGAAAGACTGCAGATCCTACTGAATCAACTAAAACTAAGACTAAAAACAAAAGAAAACGCTAATGAAGCAAACTAGACAATCCCTTGCAATCCACCAAACCACTTCGTCAAAAGGAACCCTAGCTCCAAGAATTGCCGAAGATATAATAATACTCCAGAGCCAGCAAGCAGTACTTAAACCATAAAAATTGTATCACTATACCCCAACCAAAATTACATCACAACTGCAAAAGTAGCACACTTCCAAAACAACCTTCATCTCCTTACCCCGCCAAAACCATGAAATCGGTCTAAACAAGGAAAACCTATAAGAGGGAGTGAGGAAACCACTGCAAAAAACTCCACACAACATTTTTTCCAAAAGGAAGCATGCAACCAAAGGCAAAAAAAAAACAGAGCATTTGACTCACCGTCAACCAAAAGCACCTCAACAACAATCTAAAGAGACAGCTTTATTGAGCTTGACTGGTAACCATCCATGGTTGTAACGTGTAAATGTATTAAGAACATAAAGTACAGGCAAAAAGAATGACTTTTACGGGATTTGGTTTTACAAATGAGAAATTCAGAGGAAGTTCATCTTCACTGGGACCAGATCAAGGGACTGACACAAGAGATAGATTAATAGGAAAGATAGTTGAAAAAACCTCCTGGAGCATCAAAATCCAATTGAAAAAGTTTGCCCAAAGGGTGTACAGTCTAACATATACATCAACATAGTGCTAAAACAATAAATTTCAAACCATAGAATATTGGTTTCAAAATGATGGACGCACATAAGTTTAATCCACAGTTTATACTTTCAGTTTTTACTTCTCTTTTGGGATTAAAGGAAGACGACACCAGAGGCTCCATTGGCATGCCTCCCAAGTACATGCAGTGAAGGACTTGCCGAAAATGAGAATCAACAATAAAAAATGGCAGCATAGCTAGCATCTAAAAAAATGCTGACTACCATATGAAAAAAATTTTTGAAGACAAGTTGTAAAGAGATGTCCCATTACAGGCTATTTTTGTAAAACCGGTTAGGGATCGCTGTCAGTTATTGAACATGTCCAAATATCGGAAACACGAAGATCCCCGTTCAAAAAAAAAGATCATTACATTTTTAATTTTTAAATTGACTCAGAAATTTAAATTTTCTTTTTTTATTTGTGCATCACCCTTTACGCCTTTTTGTCATTGCAGTGATGGACGCGTGCTGAGCTAGTGTTAGAATAGCAAGATTTCTGATTTCGCAATCGTAAGATTCATATCAAGAAAGGTCAAAACAATCATTTGAATTGATGGGAGAATGCCAGAGCGTGAATTCAAGGGAATCAGTAACTGAATTGAATTGATCGAATGAATCGTAATGAATCGAAAAATCATAAAGAGTCGGAAGAAACTCCTCTAAAACCCAAAATTAAAGATTTTTAACCGTTTTCTTTTTTCATAGAGCCCTTCTCTTTGTATTACATGAGTTTTGCCCTCCAAGAGGGAGAAAAAAGAAGTCTGTTGGCCCTCCTCTCATTCTGCCGCCCCTTATTCTGCCCATACAAAGATTAGAAGAAAACAGGAAGTTAGAGAAGGAACCTATCTGAGAAGAACCAAAAAAGTCAACTCGGGGTGGAGCTTTTGGTTAGCCAACCCCTCCTCCATCCTAGATTTAAGATCTGATTTCATTAGTTTTTTATATTTTTAGAAAAGTTGTTTATGTTTTTTATTGACTTCTCTCTCTTGTTTAGTTAGAGAGCAAACCCATGCTATTAAAAATGACTTTTTTATTAAAAACGGCAAAGTTCAAAATTCTTATGTTTTCATTGATCATTCCCTTTAAAACATAAGCTCATTTTTCATTATAAGTTTCTTGTTTCTCTCCTAATGTTTATAAAGAAAATGCACATGATTTTTATTGTAAAAAAAAAACACAGAAAATTCACCATAAGCAAGAGAAATTCAATTCCAAAATATTTTGTGTCCAATCTTACTTTTTAGTGGTATCTTGAATTAGGGTTGTGCCTTAGTTTTGGGTCACATAGTGTGTTTAGTTTCATACTTCATAGAACACTAGCTTCAACACGCTTGAGAGAGGGAATGGTAGATCATGGTTATATTTTGTTATGGACTAGTCCCTTTACATCATATATGTATGGTGAAAGACATGGTACGATTTTTAGAACCTACAAAAACATGCTTTCACAGGCACGGCACCTTCCAAGTCTCAAACACCATATTGTTGAACATCTCAATGTATTTCCCAATTTTGCTTGTTTTAACTATATGCACGTCAGTACGCATGGTTTTCAAATTTTGCACCGACTCTACAGTTAAGTCGAATCTCGATTTGACACCGATGATGGTGAGCCTCATGTTGTTGAAAAAAGCTACAGAAAAGGCGCTTACAAAGCCTAGAGGGTGGTAGGAATAGAAGGTCCTAGAGGTCTCACATATCATGTTAATAGAGACACTCATCTATTGTAAGGATGACCCTTTCCAAATTTTGAATCTAAGATGTAGAGGCGGTTTCCGGTTTGAAAGTTAATCTTGGAAAAAGTGAAATCATTCCGGTTGGAGGAAATATCGACAGCCCTCTCCTTGCTATCCTTCTGGGCTGCAAGATGGAAAAAGATGGAAAACGGTGGCAGACTCGCTCTCATTAAAAGAACCTTGACAAATCTTCTCTTTTATTTCATGTCTTTCCTTCCCCTTTCGGCTTCAGTTGTCGAGAGACATGAAGGAAATCAAAGGAGCTTTCTTTGGGAGAGCTTCAGGGCAGAATTCAAATTTCACCTTGTCAAATGGGGCATGGTGAAGCAACCCATTCGTTTAGGAGGCTTCCTTTTGAAGTCTCTCCATTTTTTCAATAAAGCCCTTTTAGGGAAATTGTTGTGAAGATTCATAATTGAGAAAGATCACCTTTGGCAGGGAATCGTTGCTGTGAAATATGGGCTCAACATAATGATTAGATCACCCAAGCTACTAGAGGACCACACAAGGTAGGGGTGCAGAACTTCATTAGAAAAGGCTGGAATGATTTCCTTTCTTGCATTAGATGGGGAATGGGGACAATATTTATTTTTAGCATGATATGTGGCGCAATAAGAAGGCCCTCAGTGTCTCATTTCCAGCCATTTACAACTTGGCCAGTGACAAAGATACCTACATCAGTTAGCACCTCCAAACCACATATCAGAGGCTCTTTTGGAACATTCCCTTCCTCAGAAATGTGAAAAATTAGGAACTCAACCAGCACACAGACTTCAACAGCTTTCTCTACAACTTCCAAAAATAGTACTAATCATCCATTTTGGACCTTTGATACGTAGGGGGTCTCCACTATTAGATCCTTCTACTAAAAGCTCTTTCCTTTGGAGTCTAACAGCTTTAATTTCCTCATACCTAAATTTGGAAGACAGCTGCCCAAATAAAAGCTGACCTTCTTGCTTGGGAGACAACACATGGTAAGATCTTGGCTTTGGATAACTTGCAAAGCAGGGGGTTGTTCATCGCCAACAGATGTCCCTTTTGCATGGCTGACGCAAAATCAGTATAGCGCATCCTCCTTCATTGCACTTGGACAAGGAATCTTTAAAGCTTTGACTTTGATTGGACAATGGTGGCTTATCTGGACTTGGAAAGGGATTCAGGCAACAAAAAAGAAGAAAAAGGCTATGTCTCTTATTCCTCTTGCAATTTTCTAGTGTGTTTGGAAAGATGGGAATAGTAAAGTGCTCAAAAATTCAACCTGAACACTCCAGATCAGCAAAGAGCAATGGTTTACCAGAGTCAGCAGCTGGCATAGTGGGAGTGTGGGACTGTTGTTAATACTATAATGTAATCTTTGACCTTTGTGACACCCTTTAGGGTGGTTGACTTTCTGTACTACAGGCTGGCATCCCCTTTGCCTTTCCAATAAATATTACTCATCAAAAATATATATATCAATATGCCAATATATGCCATCCTAATTATAAAAAAAAAAAAAAGGTGCATTCACTGGTATGGCACTTGCAACCTTGGTCTTAAGCCTTAAACTCTTTAAAAATAAAAAGTGACCCTCCACACAATCCTAGAAATAGAAAGAGGAACCAAAGCAAAAATTTTCAACTTTATAGTTCTTGCTATCAATCAAGAAATTTCCCAGTGTAAAAACAGAAAGTCTCAACTCTTTCTAGTCCTAACACAGCATAACAACAAGTGTCGGACCAATTCATGCAACCAAAATCATCAACCAGGAAATAGGTTTGTAGGGACACAAATCTTTCAAATATCCTTCCAAAGAAAATTTAATATTGTCACCTCTAGGCCCTTTTAATTTTGCCTTTTTTTTTCCCAAATGAGGGTCCATTCAAAAGGCCCCCATCTAAAAAATCCCTCATTAGCCCATCCCATACCCTTTGCATATTCAAACGACATTACTCAGCAAGTCAGAAATATTTGAGAAAAGTCCCCAGCCCCAAATCATGAGCATTCCTCACTAAAGAAACATCCCAAGAAGCTCTTTGACTAGAATAATGCACACTACTGCTGACCAACACATCCCTACGTGTCGATGACAACAAGAAATCAATATACTGGTTTCTATTGAAGAAAAAAAAAACAATTGCCATGCCAGAAAAGGAGAAAAAAAAATTCCTTCCATATCTTTTTAAAATGTCCACAGCCCAAGCCATGATGCAGATAAAGAGTTCTATAAGCCTATAACAGTATGGAACACATATTATTATTAGTTTCATCAATGATGTTATGATTTTATCAATTAATGATTGTTCCACGGATCTGGAATTCAATTTATCTATTGAACTTTCATTTTGAAGATCATGAGGGAGGTTTGGGCAGCACTTCGTTGCTGATGAAAGCCAGTTACCCGACATGTTCTTAGAAGGACAGGTTAGAAAGAGAAGGGGGGGGGGGGGATCATCTGCATATCATAAAGTACCCAAAAAATAAAACATCTTCTTCGCATTTCAGGTGGAAGCTAGCAGCTGGTTGCTTAGGAAATAGGAAGAACTTCAGTCCTTGCAATAACATTGGTTCCAAAAGGATCACTATCCATGTTTTGGAAGGATGAGAAACAAAAACAGAACAGTGTCCTAGGGAGAAATGTTCAAAAAAGAAAACGCTAATGAAATGACACCTGCAACTACTACCAAATCACAAAAAAGATACACATACGCATATGCAGAGAGAAACAGGGAGAGAACCTTTTTTTTGGAGGGCTGCGGCTGCGAGAGCTGGCGCTATGAGAAGGAGAGGAAGACGAGGAGAAAGATTTGGAGCGGGAGCGGGAACGCGAGAGCGAGCGAGAGCGGGATCGGGAGCGAGAGGAGGAGCGGGAGTCGGAGCCAGAGTAGGAACGAGAACGAGATCGAGAGCGCGAGCGAGAGGACGAGCCCGAAAGTGAGCCAGACGGTGGAGAGGGACGACCTCGGCTTGGCTTCGCCATGGCCAAGGCACACAGCAGGAAGCGAGAAACCCTAGCAGTCTTCAGGCTTCGGTGGAGTAAAGCAGACAGAATGCCAGCTTCTCCCGTCCAGACCGTCCAGTAGAGCAGTAGCATTCATCGTCTTATTTGTTTCTAAAAACAAAAGATTCGACGAATTAGCTATGCGTGTAGTTAGGGTATGTTATCTTATGTTAATACTGAACTTGAATATACATGATCCTATCATCATGAAATTATCATTTTTTTTTTCATTTCATAATTTTGAGTTAAAATATAATTTTTTGCTGAATATTTTTTTTAACCATCGTTACAATATGTCGTTCTTAACTAAAATTATAATTTTTTAATAAGTTTTGTGTTAACTTTGGTATATTCCCAAAAGGAGAATGAATTTGAATTTTAAAATTTTGACCTACCTAGGTTTATCCAAATAGCAACAGTATATCCACAACCTACGGTCTATCTATACTGTTCCAAATGCGCAGATAAATAAAACGTGCGGAAATTAAATCATGCGTAGTATTCACGATATAACATACACGTGCGGTAAATAAATTACGAAAAAATAAAATGAACACATGATATGTTATCGTGGTTTGGCCAATATTGCCTACGTCCTCGCCTCTAACTCGCAAACTCAAGAATTCCATTAATGTTAACTTAACGGGTAGAGCGGCACTAGTTACAATCAAGTCAATTCACGAGACTAACATCAACCTACAACCGCACCTTACCAGGATGGTGCATCTAACTTTCCTAACCGAGTCTAAATCAATATGAAACTATTCAACCGGGCTAGTCTCCCTCTTCAGACTCACATCTAGAATATAACAGATATATTTTTGCGTACAAATAAAGTATTTCTACTCAAACATATATGTATTACAATACAGCACGATATAATCAATGCATGTCAATACTATATGAATTATAAGTCCAGTGATGTATATGTGCAATCTACACTTAATACAATGTCTATATCTAATCAAGTGCAATGAATGTACTAACGACCTTATCTTTGAAACAAAGTATAGAATATCTCAATCATAGTTTAGGGTTTCAAAGATTTTCAGCAAATGAAATCAAACAATCTCTAAAAACATTTTCTCAAGATACTAGCACAAGAGATGTTTGAAAATAAGTTTAGGAAAAATATTTTTGCACACATAAAAAATCTAAGCTTTAGGTGTCTTGCAATGTGAGTGCAAAGACCCACAAGCTACAAAGTTTCCCACAAAATGGATTTATTGAGTTAAACCTGGGGAAAAATTTGGTAGACTCTCAAATCAAAATCAAACACATAATAAATAATGAGAGTTTTGGTTAAGTGAGAATAATATGAAATCACTCAAAAACACTTTGATTTTGTAAGGGAAAAGCAAATGGATGAGTGTAAGAGATTAGTATTGAAAAAATAAGCTTTGAAAATTTCAGAATATTTTTCTCCTAATCCATATGCTAATCACCCACTAATTGAGAAAATAATCTCATATATATAAACACAGGGGAAAATATAGTCATTGAGGACTCAAGGGTAATTATTAAATTTGTTTTAAAAATGTTTAGAAAAATTAACCTGTTTTAACCGCAGTGAAAAATTATGCAACCCGAGGGTTTCGGACGCCTGACCTGAAGTTCAGTCGCCCAAACAGACATACAAAAAAAAGTTATTTTTGAACGTTCGGGTGCTTGAATAAGGGTTCAATCTGCTGAACTGAAGGCGATTTCAAAAGACTGCAGTTCGGTCACCCGATCCCTAGTTCGATAGCCCAAGGCAAATTTGAATGTAAAGTTCGAACTACCGAGTTGTTGGGAAAATTTAGAATAGCGGTTTGGTAGAATTTTACGCCAACTTCGTTCCATCACATCGCGTCATTGCCGCCTACTCCACTGTACGAGGCACCATAATTCATCTCTCCGAAGATACCTTCTCTCAAGTGCTCGGATGCAGCCTCTATCCTATTCGAGGCCTCCCCAAGGCTTCCTGGCCCACACGCTTCGAGTGGTTCGACTCTCACACAGCACTCAAGCTGATCACCGGTAACCCTTATATCCCTTCCATTGCTCACCTTAAATCCAAGGACCTCACGGTTGAATTTCGAATCCTCCACCATATGATTACTTATAATCTTTGCCCTCGAACCGGTGGACGCGATTGGGTGACTCTGGGTGACATCTTCAATATGTATTGTCTCTAGGTTGGGCGCGGTATCTACTTGCGCTCTGTGATAGTTCAAAACATGGAACAAAGCCTGAAAAGGTAGCAGGGTTGTCTTCCCTATCGTCGTCTTCTCACGACCTTCTTTGATCTTTTCAAGCTTATTCGCGTCAGGATGCCCTGCATTCGACTTGTGCCTAAGGATACGTACACCAAGGCCACCCTTCATTGCATGCATTTCGAGAAGGACGACGATATCAACACGTGGTTCAAAACCCATGAGTAGGGTCAGGCCCCTGTTGATGAAGTCGAGGCCGCCATGGAGGAGGATGAGGGAGCTGAGGATCCCTCCGCTGACCCTATCTTGGAGTGCCTAGACGGCATCCAACATGCTATGACGCAGTCTGATATAAGTAATCGTGCTCTCTTTGACTCTATCGATGCGGCACTTGCCCATTAGGAAAATAATAATCGTGCTCGCTTTGATTATCTTAACGCTTCCTTAGTCGCTCTCTCTGATAGACTTGGTCGTCCGCGGGAGTAATCCCTTGTACCTCTTTTCCCCCAATTTTTTATAATGGCAAAGGGGGAGATATAGGTATAGGCCTTCAAATGTAATCGGTTTGGATGTTTTTTGGACATAGAAGTACTGTCAGATATAGGCATTCAAATGTTATAGTTTCGGATGTAGTAGTTTATCGACAAGATAGTAATAGTCCTAGTGATAACTCTGCATGTACTTGCGATTGATGTATTGATTACTTTGCATATATTTTGATTGATGAACATGAATCATGAATGAACTTATGTTGAATGCAAAGTACTAAAATGTTTGAATACTTGCGTAGAATACTGAAATGTTGATATACTGAACTGTCAAGCATAGGTTTCATGCAGGTTTAAAAAAACATGGAAAATGTATTATTTATAGATGGCATGTTGCCGCAAATTTAATTGAATCTCTATTTAAATAATGCATACATCAAGGGGGAGGAACTGTTAAAATTCCAAACATTTACATATAGTAAGGGGGAGCATATTTTCAACAAGAACACTAATGGATTGTCATCATCAAAAAGGGGGAAAATGTTAGACCAAGGGGTTAAGGGTCTTTCATTCCAACTGTGTTTTGATGACAACAACCCATTAACAGTTCTTTAAGGTTATTAACTTTTTCCTCTAGTCCAGCTCAGTTGCACAAAACGGCTCCAAAGCAAGCAAGTTTCAAACCAGCCAAAAGCAACATATGATGTGACCAGAACTCGGCCACTCAAACCAAAGCATTCATGGATCCTACATAGCAAACACATATTCTAAGTTGAGTGTGAGAGTTAGAGAGATTGTTTCTGTAATCCTTTGTATATGGTGTGACTCAAAAGAGCAAGCAAGAAATGGGCAAATCACATACATATCACTATAACACAGGCACAATCCCACATATATAACAAGTCAAGTAAAAATGCACAGACATGGTCGAAATGAATTTTTGAAAAAGTAAAAGGGGCCTCGTTGACGAATACAGGGTCTCGTCGACGAGAACAACACAGACCCTCGTCGACGTACACAAGGTACTCATTGACGAGAAGATACCGAGAACACCAAAAAGTTTAGAGCACCTTCATCGACGAACACAGGGGATTCGACGACGAAGTATGCACACGTTTTGTTGACGTACACAGGGTACTCATCGATGAAAAGAAACCAAGACCTATTAAAATTCAGAACCAGTGACTCGTTGATGAACACATGGCTTCTTCGACGAATAAGCTAAAGGGCTCGTCGACAAAGGCGCGACCTTGTCGATGAACATCGAGCTGCAGGCTTCATTTAAAGGGGCAGAATGGCTAGTTTTCTTCTTGTCTCATATGAATAAATGCCCAACGGCTCTCTTGCGCCCAGCTCACCCCTTTGGTGTTTAAAATAGGTCTTTTGCATTAACTTCAAAGTTGTGAAGCTTACTAGTTGTTGAAAACATTCATTGAGCATTTACTCTAGGGTTTCATTGTGCTACCACTTGCCCTCTTGCTCTTGCTTTTGTTTACACTCCATTGAAAAAGAGGAAATATTGTGAGGATTACATCGTGATACTCAGCTCAAGAGGAGCATTTAAGATTGTATCTACCTCTCTTCCAACTACTTGTATGTAAGGTTCTTTGTGAGCCATTGTAAGGTGTCTCTAGATGAGCACCATTGTAAGAGCTCTTTGTAAGCAGCCGATCGTGTAGGCTTCTCCGCCAGAAGGAGGATCACATAGTGGATTTGGGGAATCCTTGAGTTGGTCTCAAGGCGTGGATGTAGGCGCGGTGCCGAACCATGTTAATATCGTTGTGTTAAGTGTCTCTTCTCTTTTCTCTCTTATGTTGCTTTGCCATTACCATCTGCTTGATTTATACATTGTGATTTAATACTCTTGTTATTGCCAAGAAATTTGTGTGATTGCAAAAAATCTTGCATATCCGTGAAAAATGTCTATTCACCCTCCCTCTAGACGCATATCTGGGCCAACATGTACCGAATCAAAAGATCTTAAACTATCAGATACAAAAAAATATTCAAGTAATACAACTAAAGAATCCTAGACTATCGCAAACTATCGGATATCAATCGATCTTCAGCTGTACAGGTTCTCGGCACTTCAGCAACCGACAGAACTGTCGACAGTTTTCTTCTGGAAAAGTTCCTATCTAAAACTATTGAAGTAACCATCGACGGTTTGTTGGAAAACTACACAATTTCCTTTATGTGCCCCCTCAAGATAGGCGTGCCACCAATTAAGCCAATCTTGGAGCACATAGAGTGAAATTTCTAACGTAATAGAGCTTTAGTCAAGAGGTCTGCAAGCTTATCGTGGGTGCTGACATGAGATACTTGTAGCATACCTTTAGTGACCAAATCACGAACAAAATGAAGATTAATAGCAATATGCTTCATTCGTGAATGCATATCAGGATTAAGACTCAACTGAGTAGCACCAATATTATCACAAATTAAATATGAGGATTTAGTAATCGGAATACCAAGTTTCATGAAAAAAATGAGTGAATCCAAACAAGTTCTAAGGTGGTTGAAGCAAGAGCCCGATATTTTGCCTAGACGGAGGTGATATTGTGAGAAGCAGAAGAATCCACAAGCCACTTTTTGTCATTAGACTCGGTGGTAGTAGCACAATTTATAGATTTCACTCTTGAAGCCGAGTGACAAGTCTTGGCTGAGTATCCCACTTTGTCACATAGCTGACAAATAATCTAGAGCTTACCAGACCACTCTCTACGATTATAGCGACTAGAGTTGGTGTGATGTTGACAATAGGAACTAGTGCTGGAACGTTAGTTGTGGTTGAATGTGGAAGCGGTATTGCGGTGTTGAGTGATGTTTGCAGTGGCAACCATGGAGGAGTTAAAAGCTTCAACACGTTTTAAGTAGCTTTCGTGGCCAACCAGTATGTCATGAAGCTTATCAAACGTAAGAGAAGTCTCACGTGTCCGAATAGGTGCTACAATATCACAGAATTCAAGACTGAGACCGTTAAGGACATAAAGAGTAATTTCATCCGCTGAGAGGAAATAGTCAATCATAGCAAGTTCATCGACTAAAAACTTGATGGTATGGAGATACTCCAAGACTGAGCAGGACTCTCACTGAATGAGAGTCAACTCCTCCTTAAGTTGCATAACACGAGTACGTGAACGATTGACATACAACCATTGCAACTTGAACTAGGCATCATGAGTAGTGGTTGAAGCAGCAATAAGCGGCATTACCGATTCGGAGACAGATGCAAGGATGGCGTGAAGGATTAGCTTATCTTGCTTGAGCCAATGCTAGAAGACCGGATTGGAGACACTTGTAGAAAATGAACCGGCAGAGGAGGTGCTGGTAGAAAGGGTTGGTGACAGACATACAGTGGTACCATTAAGATAACCCTGGAGGTCATAGCCAATGAGTAATGACATCAGTTGAGCGTGCCATGAAGGTAAGTTGGAAGGGGTTAGCTTCAGAGGAAGCAAGGAGCCGGCATTAATGACAACAAGAGTAGTGTTACCATTTCCAGGAAACTCGAAAGTGTTGACAATAACAGACTCAGGGGAAACGGCCATGAGGGGGAAAAAAAGCTCATTAGAGAAAAGAGCTCTAATAACATATAGAATTTGCAGAATACTTTCATTGATATGAAGATGTCCTATATATAGGGACTTGTACAAAGTATGGTTGTTACAAATTCAAAAGTATTTAAATACCAAATCAAAAATATCATAAACTATCAGATACAAGCAAATATTCAAGTAATACAACGGTAGAATCCTAGGCTATTGCAAACTATCAGATATAAACCAATCTTCAGTTGCACAGATTCTCAGCAATTCAGCAACCGATAGAACTATCAACGGTTTGTTGAAACTGTCGATGGTTATCTTCTATAAATGTTTTTGCATGAAACTGTCAAAGTAACCAACGATGGGTATATAATAACCGTCGACAGTTGGCTAAAAAACTACACAGTTTTTTGTTACACTTTCTTAAAGAATTAACACAAGCTTAAAGGGGATTAAATTAAAGTTCTTAAATCTTCTACCTTAATTTATAGTCAAATTCTCCTGGCACACAAGGTTTAATTGTGGTACTCTCCTCTCTCCATACAGATAGCACCTAAGTACTTATTGAATCCAAATATTTCCTATTTAGATTAGCTGATAAAATCAAAGATCTACATTCAAGTAGTACGTATGTAAAGGTTTCTGCAGTTAATGCAAAGCGATGCAAGCTACCTACTATGCAAATAAGCTAATGTAAGTAGCGTTGTGCTGGAGCTGGAGACGCGTAAGCTGCAAGCTGGAGATGTTATCTGCAGGCCATTTAATTTTGATGAATGAAATTTCTCAAATCTAATTCATTGTAATTTATTGTGACTGATTCCAAGCTACATATAAAAAGAGGAGTTGTGGAGAGATGAATACATAGAGAAGAAAAGAGAGAAAGAAGAGAGTGTGAGGAAGAGAGAAGCTGAGAGAATTGTATTTCTTTCTGGCGGTTTTAAGTGAATTGTGGTGTGCTCCATGGACGTAGGTCGATCTTGACTGAACCATGTAAATTTCTGGTGTCTCAATTTTTTTGGTTGCTCACAGGGTCCCAACAAGTGGTATCAGAGACCAGTTTGGAGCAGAAAGGCCAGATTGGAGTTTTTCACCAAAATCAGAGCTCTGTCCAGTGGCTCAAAATTGAATTTTGAGGCTACCATCATGTTCACCTCGCCGAGACAAAGCCAACAGTGCAAGCCAGAGCTCGAAAGGAGTTCAGACGGAGACACACGCGCCAAGACATGCTTTGCCGGAGTAGTACGCCTTGTCACGCACCAGTGAGCTGCCGATCATGCATTTTCCTCGCTCAAATCGCCTCGACCCAACCCGGCAACCCTCGATCCGACCCGAAAACCCTCGATCCGACTCAGTAATCCTCAACCCGACCCACAGGTGGCCCCCACAGTGCCACGTCAATAGGTGGGCCCCACAGTGCCACGTTAGCATCGTTGACTAGGTTTGACCTAATCTTTGACAGAGATTTTCAGAGTCATTTTGGGTTCGTGTTTCGAACGACTTGAACCATTTCTAGGGTTTTCAACCGTTACGGATCCAATCGTGCTATCCATTTGAGATAATTCCATCTATAGATCAACGAATTGAGATGTCGAGCGAAAAGAGCTCAAAGATCGAAATGTTCAACGACAACAATTTTGATTTTTGGAAGATGCAGATTGAAGATTATTTGTTTAGGAAGGAGTTGCAATTTCCATTGAAGGGTAAGCCAGCATCTATGAATGAAGACGTGTGGGAGTGCTTGATCGAAAAGCTCTCAGAGCCGTCAAAATGACATTGTCAAAGTCTGTGGCATTCAATATCAAGCATATATCATTTGCCAAGTCTCTGATGGATGCGCTTTCTAATATGTACGAGCAGCTATTAGCCACTAACAAGGTACATCTTATGAAAAGATTATTTACTATGACCATGTCTACAGGTGAAAGTTTTAGCAGGCATTTGAATAATTTCAACGAATTGTCGGATCAACTCGCCTCAGTTGGGATAACATTTGATAGTGAGATTCATGCCCTATTGATTCTCAGTCAGTTGCTCGAAAGTTGGAATGGTGTTGTTACTACAATCAGCAGCTCCACAAGGAAATCAAAGCTTGTATACGATGAGGTCGTCAGCATGATTTTAATGAACGAAATCAGAATGCAGTCAAACCATGGTTCCACTTCGAGTTCAGCCTTGAACATGGAAAGTCGAGGCAGAGAAAACAGGTATGGACGATCAAACAACCGCGGCAGATCTAGGCCCAAGTGGTCTAAATCCATAAATCACAGAGGTTCTCAAGACACAAGTTCCCAGGGCACAAAAATCATTGAGTGCTAGAACTGTGGAAAAACTGATCATTACAAGAACCAGTGCAAAAGTCTAAAGAAAGAATATAAGACGAGGGCGAAGACAGAAGCAAATGTTGCTTCAGAAAATGATGATATGTTGATATGCTCTTTAAAAAGCAAAAAGGAGTCTTGGGTGTTAGACTCTAGAGCTTCATTTCATGCCACTTGCAGTAGAGATTGTCTAGAGGAGTATACATCGGGTAATTTCGGTAAAGTATATCTTGGCAATGATCAACCTTGTGACATTGTCGGCAAGGGGACAGTGATGATCAAAATGAATGGGTCAGTATGGAAACTGAGAGATGTTAGATATATTCCAGACCTGAGGAAGAATTTGATTTCAGTCGGTCAACTGGCAGATGAAGGATATATCACAACTTTCATCGGTGATGAATGGAAGATTTTGAAGGGTGCATTGACAATTGCACGAGGTAAGAAAAGTTGTACTCTTTATATAATTCCTAATGCATGCATGTCTATTATAATTGCTACAAGAAATGATGATAGCAACATATGGCATCAACAACTCGGACACCTGAGTGAGAAGGGACTCAGGGTGATGCACTCAAAGGGTAAGTTGAGTGATTTACAGTCGGTGAAAATTAACACATGTGAGGATTGCATATTTGGGAAACAGAAGAGAGTCAGTTTCCAGACAAACATCAATACCCCAAAGAAGGAGAGACTTCAGCTAGTCCATTCAGATGTTTGGGGACCAACAACCATTTCGTCCACAGGTGGGAAGCATTACTTTATAACATTTATCGATGATCATTCACGGAAGGTATGGGCATACCTCCTAAAATACAAATCTGATGTTTTCGATGCTTTTAAAATTTGGAAAGCAATGGTAGAAAACAAAATTGGTTTGAAAATCAAAAGGCTGAGATAGATAACGGTGGTGAGTATATTGACACCGAGTTCAAGAAATTCTGCTATGAGCATGGTATCAGAATGGAAAGAACTGTGCTAGGTATGCCTCAGCACAATGGCGTAGCCGAGCGGATGAACAGAACGTTGACAAAAAAAAGTTAAAAGCATGCGTATGCAGTTAGGCTTGTCAAAGATGTTTTGGGCGAAAGCAGTCAACACAGCAACTTATTTGATTAACAGAAGTCCATCAGTACCATTAGACTATAGTCTACCAGAAGAAGTATGGAGCAATAAAGAGGTAAGACTTTCACATTTGAAAGTTTTTGATTGTATTGCATATGCACATATCAATGATCATGTCAGGAATAAGCTGGATCCAAAATCCCGAAAATGCACTTTCATCGGTTATGGTGGAGATGAATATGTGTATCGCATTTGGGATGATGAAAATAAAAAGGTGATCAGAAGCAGAGATGAGATTTTTTATGATAAGGTGATGTACAGAGATATACACACAACAGAGTCTATAGAGTTTGAAACAACCTTTATAAATGTGAATGATGCTTTAGAAGGTGTAAGGACACGTCAACAGAACACCGAGAATCCTCGGCAGAATACCGAGAATCCTCGGGTAGAGGAACATGTGGAGCAAATTGTTGCACCACCACCTCCTACTCCAGCACCAGAGCTTAGGAGATCTTCTTGGCAGTATGTACCAAACAAGAGGTATGTGAATCATTTACTTCTTACAAATGGAGGAGAACCTGAATGCTATGTTGAAGCATGTCAGGTAGGAGATTCAAGCAAGTCAGAGCTTACAATGAAAGACGAGATGAAGTCTCTTAACTCCAACAAAACATGGGAACTAGCTAAGTTGTCCAATGGTAATAAGACTCTTCACAACAAATGGGTGTACAGGATCAAAGAAGAGCATGATGGATCCAAGAGGTATAAAACTCAGTTAATAGTTAAAGATTTTGAACAGAAGGAAGGAATTGACTACACTGATATTTTTGCACCAGTTGTCAAGCTAACAACCATCAGATCTGTTTTGAGTATTGTTGCCTCGGAGGGTTTAAATCTTGAGCAGTTGGACATGAAGACGGAATTTCTTTACATTGATCTTGATGAGGAAATTTATACGCAACAGCCAGAAGGTTTCTCAGTTAAAGGTAAAGATAATCTTGTATGCAAAATGAAAAAAAGTTTGTATGGTCTCAAACAAGCTCCTAGGTAGTGGTACAAGAAATTTGATAGTTGTATGTAAAGGAACAATTTTCAGAAGTGCAATACCCACCACTATTGCTACTTCAAAAGGTATCGTACTAGCTATATTATCCTACTGTTATATGTTGATGATATGCTAGATGCAGGATCAGATGTAGAAGAGATCAAAAAATTGAAGCAACAATTGTCAGAGGAATTTAATATGAAAGACTTGACACTTGTAAAGCAGATTCTTGGGATGCGGATCTCTAGAGATAAGCAACAAGGTACGTTGTGGTTATCTCAGTAAGAGTACATCAGCCGTGTTTTACAGAGGTTTAACATGAGCAGCGCCAAATCTGTAAATACACCATTGGCGGGTCACTTTCGTCTCTCTAAGGATCAGTCTCTCTAGATAGATGAAGAAAAAAACTTCATGGCTAAGGTATCATATGCCTCAGTCGTTGGACGTCTAATGTATGCTATAGTTGGTACCAGGCCAGATATTGGCCAAGCAGTGGGAGCTGTGAGTAGGTATATGTCAAATCCAGGGAAGACAAACTAGGAAGCAGTGAAGTGGATTTTGAGATATTTACGTGGCACTATTGATAAGTGCCTATGTTTCGGTAAAAACGATTTGAAAATCCAAGGGTTTGTAGATACTGATTTTGCAGGTGAAATTGATCATCGCTGAAGCACCATCAGTATATATTCACTGTTGGCACAAAAATTGTTAGTTGGATGTCACAGATACAGAAGATTGTTGTTTTATCCACTATAGAAGCTGAGTATGTAGCAGTGACAGAAGTCAGTAAAGATATGATTTGGCTTCAGAGTTTATTAACAGAGCTTGGATTAAAGCAGGAGATGAATGTTTTGTACAGTGACAGTCAAAGTGCGATACATTTGACAAAGAACTCTACATTTCATTTCATAACTAAACATCTTGGATTGCGTTATCACTTCGTCAGATCTCTGATAAAGGACGGCGTATTGACACTTGAAAAAATCCAAGGTAGTAGAAATCCGGCAAATATGTTGACTAAGGTGGTGACTATAGAGAAGCTGAAGTTGTGTTCAACTTCAGTTGGTTTTCATGCCTGAAGACATATTTTAAGCACATAATTTATTCATATATTGATATTGGTTGAGGAGGCGTCTCCATATCCAAGTGGGAGATCGTTGTACTGGAGCTGGAGACGCGTGAGCTACAAGCTGGAGATGTTATCCGTAGGCCATTTAATTTTGATTTAATTTTGATAAATGAAATTTCTCAAATCTAATTCATTGTAATTTATTTTTGATTGATTCCAAGCTACCTATAAATAGTGGAGTTGTGGAGAGATGAATACATAGAGAAGAAAAAAGAGAAAGAAGAGAGTGTGAGGAAGAGAGAAACTGAGAGAATTGTATTTCTTTCCGGCGGTTTTAAGTGAATTGTGGTGTTCTCCATGGACGTAGGTCGATCTTGACCGAACCACATAAATTTCTGGTGTCTCAATTTTTCTGGTTGCTCACAGGATCCCAACACGTAGGAAAATGTTTATGCATGCAGTTAATTAATTTGTATTCCAAAATTAAAAGGGCAAGGTCCTTGACTATGACATGAAGTAAATATTGTCAAGATATCTATATTGATATATTAGACAAAATACATTAACCTCGTATGATATCTGATAAAAAATAATAATCTTTTATGAGTTTTAAAAATTTTAGGAATTTTTTTTTAGGTTTCAAAAATCTCAAAGATTTCTCCCGAGATTTTTCAAAAATATACAAACCTCTCCTTATATTTTATAAAAACATATATATATATATATATATATATATATTTTAAAATTTGTCTTTTTGATAAATTTTAAAAGAGTTTTACAATATTTTTGAAATTTCATAAAAAAAATATATCTTTTTGATAAATTTTAAAAGAGTTTTACAATATTTTTGAAATTTCAGGGGAGATTTGTGTCATTTTTGATAAATCTCCCCAAATTTTTTTAAATCTCAGGAAATGTTTCTAATTTTTTGTCAAATCTCAAGAGAAGTGAGTGCGTCATTCACACACACACACACACACACACACACACACACACACACATATATATATATATATATATATATATTTATTTATTATAGGTAAGGACGAAATTAAAATTTAGTAATAAAAATTTAAATTTTGATTCTTTACTTGTGAATCGTGATTTATCTGATAAATTACCATGCCATGAATGCCTTAATAGAAAAGTCGCATCAATGTTGTGTAGATAGATCCAAAGAATTTGTTGAATCATAAAATATATAGGGTAGCCTCAACCAAGAGCTCTCCCATAGACCTATGTGTAGGACAAATATAGTCTGTCTCCAAGAATGAACAATGATGATGATCTTTTCTCTTGTTAGGACCGGAGGAGCCCATAGGTGGGCTTGATACATATGGGTGAACACCAACTTGACCCAAAAGGTTAAGTCAATTGGGTCTTAGGCTCAACTATGTATATGAGCACCCATCATCCACTCAATTTTTCTAATGTGGGACAAACTCACAAGTGGAATTCGCAACAATCTCTCCCTCACTTGTGAGTTCTAACTGCTCCCCCTTGAACGAAAACTGTCTCCGTTTTGGGAGTAAACCCAATTCCCCAACAATTGCTCAAGTGGGCCTCACTACTGGCACCTTACGTGCCTCGAATTGCATTCCATGTACCTTCAAACCAATCCTACCTCCCACGTCTTGACCCTATTCGGATCCATCCCAGGCCTAGATGATCCTTATTGGCCTCAGTCACACACTTGGTCCTCCAACTATTAGCACGTCAGGAGAATTAGCTTCACGATAGGGATATGAGACATTTTACAATGTTGCTGACCTAGAGTTACGAATCGTCTGCTATGATACCACTTGTTAGGACCGGAGGAGCCCATGGGTGGGCTTGATACACATGGGTGAGCACCAACTTGACCCAAAAGCTTAAGCCTATTTGGTCTTGAGCTCAACCATGTATATAAGCACCTATCATCCACTCAATTTTTCCAATGTGAGACAAACTCACAAGTGGAATTCTCAACATCTCTCTTATGCATATATTGAGTAGATTAAAGTCCCTAGTGAACGATAGTGAAATTATGTGTGTGTGTGTTCTTTCAAGATCTCTTTCTCTCTGTATATATAGATTGGGTTTGAAGCAAAATGTGCAGACACACGCATGATGTACGTACTATTCCCACATGAGAATTTGGGACCAATACTGTGTCATTAGAAGCATTTCTAGTTCCACCCACCTACATTTTTCCAGGGAAGTCAAATAAATATCCTACTCACAATTTCAAATTTGTTTGGTATCTTTGCCACTTCCTATTTTTTATTTCTGTTTTTTATATAAAGGAAATTGAATAGCTTTCCAACAAACCATCGACGGTTACTATATAACCATCGATGGTTTCAAACAAAAACTTTTTCAAAAGAAAATCGTTGATGATTTCAACAAATCGTCAATGGTTTCGTCGGTTGCTGAATTGCTGAGAACTTGTGCATCTAAACACCAATTGATATTCAATAGTCTGCGATAGCCTAAGATTCTTCAATTGTATTATTTGAATATTTGTTTGTATATGATAGTCTAGGATTTTTGATTCGGTATTAATTAAATACTTTTGAATTTGTAACAACCATACTTGCACAAGTCCTATATATAAGGCATCTACACATCAATGAAAGTATACTACAAATTCTCTATCGTATTAGAGCTTTTTTACGAGTGTTTTTTTTTTTCTCATGGTTGTTTCCTCTAAGTTTGTCATTGTCAACACTCTCGAGCTTCCTAGCAATGGCAACAATCCTCTTGTTGCCATCAATGCCGGCTCTTAACTTCCTTCGAAGCTAACCCCTTCCAACTTCCCTTCATGGTGCGCCCAACTGACATTATTGCTCAATGGTTATAACCTCCAGGGCTATCTTGACACTGCCACCGTATGTCCATCACCAACCCTTTCTACCAGCATCTCCTCTGTCAATTCGTCTTCTATAGGTGTCTCCAATCCAACTTTCTAGCATTGGCTCTGGCAAGATAAGTTGATCTTTCATGCCATCCTTGCATCTGTCTCCGAACCAATAATAATCTCGCTCATTGCTACTTCAATTACTGCTTATGATGATTGGTCCAAGTTGCAATGATTGTATGCTAATCGTTCATGTACTTGTGTTATGCAACTTAAGGAGGAGTTGACTCTCATTCAACAAGAATCCTACTCGATCTCGGAGTATCTCTATGCCATCAAGATTTTAGTTGATGAAATTGCTGTGATTGACTCTCCCATCTCAGCAGATGACATTACTCTATATGTCCTCAATGGTCTTGGTCCTGAATTCCCTGATATTGCAGCGCCTATTCGAGCACATAAGACATCTCTTACATTTGAGGAGCTTCATGACATGCTAGTTGGCCACAAAAGTTACTTGAAATGTTTTGAAGCTTCCAATTCCTCCCTGGTTGCCACTGCAAACACCGCTCAGCACCGCAACTATCACTTCCACATTCAACCGCAACCAATGTTCCAGCACTAGTTCCTATGATCAGTGTCACCCCAACTCTGGTTGCTTTAATCGTAGAGAGTAGTCTGGTAAGCTCCATATTATTTTTCAGCTATGTGACAAAGTGGGACACTCGGCCAAGACTTGTCGCTCAGTTTCAGGAGTGAGTCTATGAATTGTGCCGCTACCAATGGGTCCGCCGACAAAAAGTGGCTTGTGGATTTCATTGCATCATCTCTGATCTGGCCTATTTATCTGTTCACTTGGAGTATGATGGCATGAATGAGGTCGTCATTGACGAAGGCTCAGGTTTGCAAGTCACACATGTTGGCTCTATGACCCTCCCCTTTTCCTCGAAACCTTTTACATTAACTAATACTTTTCTTGTTCATAATATTCACAAGAACTTAATCTTCGTTCATAATTTCACTAGTTCTAATAATGTCTATTTTGATTTTAACCTATTTTATTTTCTTGTGAAGGATCAGAGCATGGGGCCGACACTTCTTCACAGTAAATGTCAGGATGGTGTTTATCCGATGCCGATAGCTTCTTCCGCTACGAAGTCTTCTGTTTTAGCACTTGTTGGTGAACGAACAACATCAGACACTTGGCATAGACGACTTGGGCATCCTTCAAATAAAATTATTGATTTTGTTATTCGTACATTTTCCCTTCTAGTTGTAGTGTCTCTTGTCTCTTCATCATCTATTTGTAATGCTTGTCAATGCAATTAAAGTCATAAATTGCCTTTTTCTTCTACTTCTCTTGTTAGCACTCATCCTCTTAAATATATTTAAATTGATGTTTGGGGGCCTACGACTTCCACTTCACTTGATAAGTTTCTATTTTATGTCTTGTTTGTTGATCACTTTAGCAAGTATTGTTGGTTGTTTCCTATCCGTCAAAAAAGTGATGTTTGCTCTATTTTATTTCAGTTGCAAGGGCTACATGAAAAAATCAAACATTTGTACTTCGATAATGGGGGCGAATATCATGCTCTTCGTCAATTTATCTCTTCTAATTCAATTAATTGGCTGACCACCGCTCCTCATACACCTCAGCAGAATGGTACAAGTGAGCGTCAGCATCGGCACATTGTCGAAACTGAGTCACTTTATAGAGTTAAGCGAGTCTTCCTCCATCTTATTGGTCCTATATGCTTTAGGCAGCAGTTTATTTGATAAATCGTATGCCCACTCCTATTTAAAGTCCATTGGAATGTTTACTTGGTCGTCTACCCGATTACAAGAAGTTGCGCATTTTTGGTTGTCAGGTAAACTTTAACCAAAATCAACACCTTGTCTCTTCCTTGGTTACTTGAGCTCCTAAAGTGCCTATAAGTGTATGGAACTTGTTACATCTCGCATCTATGTGTCTAGGCATGTGGTATTTGATGAGTTTTTTTTTCCCTTTCCTTCCTTTGCCAATGTCACTATGCCTTCTTTGTTAGTTTCAGGTACTAACACACAGGATCTTGCCATACCAGCGGTGCCTTCCATTGGACGGAAACCCTCCTCTTCTACCACTATGATGGACAGCGCTCCTGCAGCTCTGGCTTCACCTTTCCGATCCTCATCATCCTCCCATGCACACTCTTAGCCAGCGATAATACCTTTGCCTACCACACCTGCATCTTCAACTCGGTCTACCCGTACTCATGTTATGACTACCCAGTCTATGAATAATATTAATAGACCCAAACACCTTTACCTTGCCACTAGACACCCTCTTCCTCAACTTGTAGAGCCCCTTGAAGGATCCCAAGTGGTGACATGCTATGTCTGAAGAGTTCATTACTTTGGTTAAACATGACACATGGGAGCTTCTGTCACAATGCTCCACCACCAAACCTGTTGGCTGCAAATGAGTTTTCTGTATTAAACGAAATCCTAATGGTAGTATTTCTCACTATAAAGTACAGTTGGTGGCCCAAGGTTTTCATCAATGACCTGGTTTTGATTATAATGAGATGCTCAGTCTTTGTTTAAAGCATGTGACTATTCGAGTTGTGATCTCCATTATTGTTCAAAAAAATTGACCACTCCGACAGCTAGATGTTAACAATGCATTTTTGCATAGCCGACTTCAAAAGGATGTATTCATGGTTCAACCTTCGGGTTTTTTTTATCCTAATATGTCTTCTTATGTTTGCAGGTTAAAGAGGTCTTTGTATGGCTTGAAACAAGCACCTCATGCTTGGTATCAAGAATTGAGTGTTTGTTTTCTTCAACTGGGATTTTAGCAGTCCAAATCTGATTCCTCTTTGTTTATCGACAGTTGTGATGATGTTACTGTTGAATCAGGTGTAATCCCAAGAGAGGGGGTGAATTGGGTATTTAAAAAAATTTTTGGCACTTATTTACCTCTTAAACCCTTCTTATATATTTACCAACAACTTCTTGTTACTCAATTATGTATGTGTAAGGCTATCCAACCTATAGATGCAATATACACAATTTAAATGCAGTACTGAAATATAAAGAGTAAACGGGAGAGATAACACAAATACAGTTTTACGAGGTTTATCCGACTTGGCCTACGTCCTCGCCTTGAGCAACCACTCAAGGATTCACTAAATCCCTACTCCTTAAATTGGGACGGAGCTTCCCTTACAAATGACTGCTTACAAGAGGCACAGCTCCCTCCTACTCCGCTGCTTATAAGAAATACAACTCTCTCCTCACACACTGGTTCACACACCGAACCGTGTATACAATAGAATCTAAAAAATAACACTCAAAAATGCTTCTAACAAAAGCGTGAGAGTACAAATCAATTTCCTAATACATTAACATATGATTAAACTTGAAACTCATGAATGTATGAAAATGATACAATCATTTTATGTATGATATGCTTCAACACACAAATCCCTATTTAATCAAAACTCCAAAGTAAAGATATATTTAAAATGTTTTGGAGTATACTAGGGTTCTTGGTTCACTTTGCAAAAATGCACAAATATATTTGAAGTGAACTTGTTAACAAAAACTTTGTCTTGAATATTAAATCAATCAAAATGACAAATTTTTTCTTTCAAGTATTCAATCACAAACTGAGTATGTTGCTTTTCAGAAATTATCCCTCAAAAATATATAGTTATAAGTACCAAGGATATTTAATCAAGCGTTAAAATATATCTAAAATATAGATCCTTTAGAAAACGCACTTAAAACAAACCTTTCAATCAATCACATAGCTTAAATCAAGTAATGATCTTATTTAGAATAACTATGTATATGTATAGGCACTTTCAAGATCAACCTTTTAATTAAAATAGGTTTTTCAATAATAAGCTTAATGAATGATATATATGTATATTTATATACTCTTGAATCAAAAATCAATCAATCAAGTTAAATAAACTTTCTCAAGTAATGATCTTTTCAAAAACCAATTTTTATACGAATATGCTCACTCAAGATCAAAACTTTTCTAATGATAGTCAAGAGCACGTAATGGGATGAGATGAGAATTTCTTAAGAATAAAAACTTGAAAAATCAAACCTCAATACTAGATTGAAGTACAGTTGAGTAAACAAGCTCCCTTTGAGAATCTGAGTTGATTTGCCCAAGCTTGAAGATTAGAGATTGAAGTGTAGGCAATCGTATATCACTAGGAGCAAATTTTCAACGTTCTTTCAACAATGTGTGTTCTTATCTTTCTTGTGTGTATAACTTGTGTTCTAGGGTTTAGATATTTAGAATATATAGTATATTACCCTTAGGATTGATCTCAGCCGTTGGATCAATAAAATAGTTCACGAGTTCTTTTAATAAAAATATGAATTTTAGACTTTCCCGCGACTTCAGGCAACCGAAGTGGGGCTCAGGCTCCTGAAGTGACAACTTTAGGCGCCTGAGGTTTCAGGGTCAGGCGACCGAAGTACCTCTACCAGGTTCTGTTTTCCCATTTAATTCTTCAGGCTACCGAACTTAATCTTCAGGCAACCGAAGAAATTCTTCAGACTATTGAGGTGAAGTTCAGGCTACCGAAGTCCATTTTTTATTTCCTTTTTCTAATTTAAAAAAAAAATGTTTTGCTTTTTTTCTTGGGCCTTTTATAAAACATATTTTCCATGATTTCAAAAACATTTCTAAGTCCATGGAAGTTCCCTAATGATGTACATGAAATGCATGAATCCTAAAATCATTCTAAGTTATGTTGAGCTTCAAATTAAATCATACGAAAATGTAAGTACATGATTTCTAAATACCCATTCCCAAAATATTCTTGAATTTTGCCATTTGCATCTTGATTCTCGTACTCTTTGAGTTCTATGGTGCTTTTTAAGATTTGTAAGTTTTACTTGAAGGCTTCTATGACTCATTATCTTTCCGTGCATGCTTAATGTAAGTCTTGTTTACAAACACAATGCACAGATCAAATACAAAGAGATTTTTCATTATCAAAACAGGAGTGGACTCGTAGAGTCAACAGTTACACTCTATTTTCTGGTATATGTTGATGATATCTTACTCACTGGAAGTAATTCAGCCGCTATCTCTTAAGTTGTTTAACAGCTTTGTCATCAATTTTATCTGAATTATTTTCTTGGCATCGAGGTGATTTCAGTTACTTGTGGGCTATTCCTTTTCGAACAAAAATATTTTTAGGATCTTCTTTCTCACACCAATTTGGACGGTACTAAGGCAGTGATGACTCCACTTTTTACAAAGGATCTTCTTCAACTTCAGGATGACTCTTCTCTCGCTGATCCAACTGAGTACCACCGAGTTATAGGAGCTCTCCAATATCTCTCTCCTACTCGGCCTGACATTGCCTTCTTGTTTAATAAGTTGACTCATTTCATGCACAAACTATCTTAGCTTCATTGAACCGTTGCCAAACACGTTCTGCGATACTTATAGGACACTTTTAATCATGACATTCTCCTTAAGTACACTGGGAATCTCACTCTTCAAGGGTTCCCTAATGCAGATTGGGCCAGTGATAGGGATACCAGATCCTCCACGTATACTTATCTTATTTTTCTAGGTGATTGTCCTATTTCTTGGAGCACACGCAAGCAGTGTGTTATGGCTTGTTCCCCCACCAAGGTGAAATATCGAGCTCTTGCTTCAGCCACCTTCGAGCTTGTTTAGATTCCCTCATTGTTTCATGAACTCGATATTACGATTACCAAACCCCCATATTTATTTTGTGATAATATTTGTGCTACTTAGTTTAGTCTTAATCCTATTATACGTTCGAGGATGAAGCATATTGCTATTGATCTTCATTTTGTTTATGATCTAGTCAACTAAGGAATGCTGCAAGTATCTCATGTCAGCACCCACGATCATCTTGCAGGCCTCTTGACTAAAGCTCTATCACGTCAGAAATTCCACTCTCTGTGCTCCAAGATTGGCTTAACTAATGGCACGCCTATCTTGAGTAGGCGTATAAAGGGAATTGTGTACTTTTCCAACCAATAGTCGATGATTATTATATACCCATCAACGGTTACTTCGATGGTTTTAGACGAAAACATTTCCAGTAGAAAACTGTCAATGGTTTCACTAAACTGTCGACGAAATTCTGAAAACTATCGATGGTTTCAGCAAATCGTCAACGGTTCTGTCAGTTGCTGAATTGCCAAGAATTTGTGTAGCTAAAGATTGATTAATATCTGATAGTCTGCGATAGCCTGAGATTCTCTAGTTGTATTACTTGAATATTTGTTTGTATCTGATAGTTTATGATCTTTTTAATTTGGTATTTAAATACTTTTGAATTTGTAACAATCATACTTTGTACAAGTCCTATATATAGGACATCTTTATATCAATGAAGGGATTCTGCAAATTCTATAGAAAGTTGTTCAATTTCACCGACCCTCCGGCTTAACTCAAGGCTAGTTAGAATGAGAAATATGATTTGTCACTCCTTATTCATGCCAATGGCATTTTTTTTACACCTTTTATCCTAGCTTTGTATCCATTTCCTTTTTGAGATTGTTTACGGTCTACATTTAATTTCATGTTTACATATATATATATTCAGGGAGCATGGATTTTGGACCTTGAGTTATTATATTATTTTTTCCCCTCATCTATTCACCTTATTATGTTATTTGTTTTTTAATTCTTACCAGTTGTTGACCACATGTAAGGTACATTGTGAGTACACACATGATTTAATTTCAAATTTGAAATATTTATTAAAATATGTATAATTTTGAATAGTTTAAGTAGTTAAACATTTGTTTTTTTAACAGTAATCTTTTCAAATGACTCTTGTGGACTTGTTTTTGCATATTTGCATTAAAACAATAAAAAAAAAGGTGCACATAAACGCTTAATTATTGTAGGAGCTGTTCGGTATCATAGTAAAAAATTGCAAAAATCAAAATTAGAAACAAAACATATTAAAAATTAAAATAAATTTAGATTTTTATTAAAAAAATGCTCATCTTTCGTTTTAAATCAATAATATTATAAAATATGATTAAAAAATAAAGTTTTATAATAATGCACATTCAAAAAACTAGTATGATAAAAATAAAAAAAATTATTATAATTATTTTACTTAATTGTTATATTTTCAAATTTTATTGAACATGATAATTAAAAAAATAGTGAAAATATTTTGTAATTAGCTTTATTATTTTTTTGAAATTAATGTATATATTTATTTTAATTATATTTAGATTTATATGATCATTTTATTTTAATTTTATTTTTAAAGTGTATAAAATAAATAACTTAATCCAAAAGAAATATTTCTGGATATTAAAATTTCTGACAATATGTTGTCAAGACAATTGTTAATCATAAAATATGATCTTTCAATTTTTTCACAAACAATTAAAAATTGACAACAGAATTTTTAAAAATGACAACATAAAAAATACATTTTTATAATCTATTTCTTCATTCTCTAGAAACAAAATAGAAAATAAAGACAATATTAAACATATCCTTAAGTAATAAAAAGTGCTTAATATTAATATGTGCGAGTCAAATATATATATATATATATATATATGTATATATATATATATACATTATTTTCTAATAATTATGAGTTGTTCCTAATATGAATTATCCATTTAATTAATATATATATATATATATATATATATTACATTATTTTCTAATAATTACGAGTTGTTCCTAATATGAATTATCCATTTAATTAATAATTACTCATAGTCGTGTGCATTTCGCCTAAAATAGTTTTTTTTTGCCTTGTTAATTTTTTTGTTAAAAATTAAATATAAAAAATAATATTATAACTTTTAATGAAATTATTATTTAAAATTGGCATTATATATTTTCTCACTTTGAATGCTATTAAAATTTTCTTTTACTCTTTTTAGATGCAGTTTAATTGCATAAAAAAAGTTATATTAAATTTAAATAAATGAAACCCACACCACACATCTAGGGCCCAAGTCTGAGCCCAGGCCTGCCTGCAAGGACCTTATATAAGGAAGAAGTAGAACTCTTAATGGGCCCATGGGCTTCTGTTCACTCCTTCGCATGGGCTTTATTGATGGAGTCTCTTTTTTGAATCAGTGGGCTTGTGGAGGGCTCAGTGGGTACCGTGCTGCTGCATACCAGGACGCCAATTGTCTCTTGGGCTACCAAATAAGAAGTAAACTAAAAGCTCATACCTCTTTGCTATTTCTTTTGTGTTTGGGAATTTAGAATTTAGAATTTAGATAATTTGAATTTAGATTTTTGTATGAATTTAAATATATATATATAATATAAATTTATACTGAATTTTGTTAAAATTTATGAAAATCTAATTTTGACCCTTCAAAACTATATTGCGAAACACAATCTCATTTGAAAGAGTTGAATCAATGTTGAAATGAGAGATAAATTATTTTTGGTTATAGTAAATTAGCATAAACACTGGAGTTAACAATTATCCAAATCCAATACAAATTCGAATCTAAGGTTTATCGAGTAATAAAGTTGATTATCTTAGTAAAAGAAAATTGAAAATAATAATAAAAAAACAAAAAAGTGAACAATAAAAAAGAGAAACTAAGCATTTAAAATTGTTAATATGTTTGATTAGGATCATTTGATATTACGGTAAAAGATTATGAAAATGAAAATAAAAATAAAAATTTAATAATAAAATTAAAATCTAAAACTAACAACTTACTTAATTCATACTTGCAAAATTAAAACAAAAAAAAATAAATATTTAATTGACTTCATGATCATTTTTATCCTTGGATCAAACAACGATTGAGAAAAAAATGATTAGAATAATGAATATGCAAGACAATAAAAATTAGAAATTTTATAAAGATAATTATAATCCGTCATATTTATTAATTATTATATTTTTAGGCTCATCTCGTAGTGTTTTAAGAGGAATCCTAGTTGAAAAATGGTGAAAACATTTAAAAGCTGACAATGAAAGTTGAAAATTTAGTTTGACTCTCTTTTAGCTATTGCAACGGAACTTTTAAAAAGAAATTGTTGAAAAAAAGGTTGGTTCAGATTGTTGTAAAAATTATTTGACTCTTTATTTAGATTATTATAACAATTATATGACTGTAATGAAAATGGAGTTGCTAGAAAAAGAAAAGAAAAATATCGTTCTAAACATTTAGTAAAAAAGTTGTAAAAATGTTTGAAAATATTTTAAGTGATCAAAATGAATATCTTTCTAAGAAATGTAATTAATGCGTTAATAGTTTTGTAATTTATAAACCAGCAATACTAATCAAATTGAATAATTTGTTAAAAGAAAATTTCCAATTCGCTACTTTTAAAATGTCTTAAAATATTAAAAGTTAACTTTTGAAAAACATGAAAGTATGTTTATTAAACACTTTATACCCAAGTCTTTAATTTTTTTTATATATATTTGAAAAACAATGAAGTGCCAACAAACCCTAATTCCTTCCGATAGGAATGGGCAATGCAGGGTTTGGCATCTTGTTAGTGGTGGGATATGATAGTAGGAAAACAAATGGGTGGTAAGTTGAAAAAGAAAAATGATGGTAAGGGCAAAGAAACAGGATAGAGGCAAAGGCATAATTAAAGTTCTGCCTCCACTCTCCAATTAAGCCACTTCTCAATTGCAAATAAAAAAGCAAAAGAATATATGCTCCACAAAAGCCTACTCTCTAAAAAATCACATGCCAACTTTCTTCCATTAACACATATTCTGCCATGTCAAAGAGTTTCACATTATGCCTACATCCACTATTGAAAGAATTTGTAGGAAAGGAATTGGTAGGTGTACAAATAGCTCTAGCCTTGCTTGTTAGGGTAAACCCCAAAATATTATATATATGTTGTTTGAGGTGTGGCTTTTATACTTTGGTTTTCTTAAACAAAGAAGGAAGAAGAAAAACATAAAGGGACAGCACAACAAGGACTCGTCGACGGGTAAATCCCGAGAGTAGGAAAATTTCAGAGTTCTTGACTCGTTGACGAACGCTCTGTTCTCGTCAATGAGTAGTCTTGTATGGATCGTCGATGAATCCCCGTACTCGTCGACGAATGCGCCTAGGCTACGAGCAGTTTTTCTGAATTTTGAATTTGAATGTTGGGTGGTTAGGTATTCAGAGAGAAACCTTTGAAGGACTATTATATATGTCATTCTGGGCAAATATTGATGTAGAGAGTGATCATTTGAGAAGTGTATTGTATACTTTATGATTTTCATAGTGAAATTTGTGTCATTACTTCCGTGGATGTAGGCTTTGACGAACCACATAAATCTTATTGTTGTTCTTATTGTTTATCATTTTCTAGTTGTGTTTTCATGTACTTGTTGTATTTATTCCACTGTGCATCTTAATTATTTGATCCACATCACAAAAAATTGGTATCAGAGGCATTGTTGTCATAACATCGGGATCATCTTCTGCAAGATTTGACATCGTCAAATTTGATGAAACAGAAATTTTGGTTTATGGCAGAGGAGAGTGAAAGACATTCTTGCACAACAAGGAATGGGAAAGACTTTACTTGGTGTTCAACCAGATGGAATGGATGAGGTAACATGGGGAGAATTGCAAGCAAATGTCGCTACTACAATACACTTATGTTTGACCAACGAAGTACTCTATCGGGTGATGGAGGAGGATTCTCTAGCGACTATATGGTGAAAGTTAGAGAGCCGATACATGTTCAAATCTCTTAATAATAAACTTTTTCTTAAGCAACATTTGTATCTGACTGTAATGAAAGGGCAGAAATTGGATGGGAATATCTATACTTGTAGGGAATTGTCGCTGTAGGTGAAGCAGCAGCCATAGATGCTGAATCAGATGAGATCGTCTTGTGGCATATGTGCCTTGGGCATATGGGGGAACATAACATGAAAGAACTACAAAAGAGGAAATTGTTGAAGGGTTTAAAATCATGTCAACTAGAATTTTGTAGGATTTGTGTTCTTGGAAAACAAAACAGGGCAAAGTTTAGATCAACTATACACAAGACAAAATGTATTCTTGATTATGTGCATTCAGATGTTTGGGGTCCGGTTAGAGTTGCATCAAAGGGTGGACATGTGTATTATGTGAGTTTTATTGATGATTACTCACGGACGATCTACGTTTACTTCATGCATCACAAATCAAATACGTTTGCCAAGTTTAAGATTTGAAAGGCTGAAGTGGAAAACCTGACAGGAAAGAAAATCAAATACTTAAGGTCAGATAATGGGATCGAGTACGTTGATTCTTGGTTTATAAAGTTTTGTGTAGAGTAGGGCATTAAGAGACACTTTACAGTTCGTCAGACACCTCAGCAAAATAGTGTGGCAGAATGGATGAACCAGACTCTTAATGAAAGGGCTTGGTGTCTCAAATTAAATATAGGGCTACCAAAGAACTTTTGGGCCAAGGCGGTGAGTATGACTTGTTTTCTAATAAAACGATCACCAAGGGCATCACTAGAGGGTAGAGCGGTAGGAGAGGTTTGGACAGGAAATGTAGTAGACTACTCCAGATTGAAAGTATTCAGGTGTCCAGCCTATGTTCATGTATCTAGTAAGGAGAGGTCTTACCTTGACCCAAAGTATCGTTATTACATATTTTTGGGATATTTAGAGGGTGTGAAGGGGTAATAGCTATAGGATCCTGTGGCAAACAAGGTGGTGATCGTTAGAGATGTAGTCTTTGATTAGAAGGCTATGATGAAGCGTACTCAAGAGTGTGATGAATAGTAACAGGAGCCAGAAAGTTGGGGCAGTCATGAACATGTTGTGCAGATGGAGTTGGAAGCTCAGGGCAGTGGAAATGATCATGGTCCTATGGTTGCAGGGAGTTCTAGCTCGAGAAACCAGTAAGTCAACAATATTCTTATACGGAGATCTAGACACACTATCAGACCTCCACCAATGAAGAGTTAGTATCTTATGCTTTTCTTATTAGTTGCAACGATCCAACTACATTTCAAGAGGCTATGCACGGTTAGGAGAAAGATAGGTGGATGGGTGCGATGATTGAGGAGATGGAATCACTACATAAGAACCAGACTTGGGATTTGGTGGAGCTTCCAGATGGGAAGAGGCTGATAGGTTGCAAATGAGTATATAGGAAGAAGGAAACAATTTCAGAAAGAGAAGGAGAGAAATTCAAGGCACGGTTGGTAGTAAAAAGGATACTCATAGAAGAAGGGGATAGATTATAATGAGATCTTTTCTCCAGTAGTCCGACATACTTTTATCAGAATTGTGTTGGGGTTGGTAGCCCATTACGATTTTCATTTGGAACAAATGGATGTGAAGACGACATTTCTTCACGATGACTTGGAGGAACAAATCTACATGGTATAGCCGGAGGGATTCATTGAACCGAGAAAAGAAAATTTAGTTTACAGGTTGAAAAAATATCTTTATAGGCTAAAATAGTTTCTAAGGCAATGGTATAAATGGTTTGATTCTTACATGATCAAGATTGGCTACAAGAGGTGTGAATATGACTGCTGCGTATATGTGAACAAACTTGAGGATGATTCTCTTATTTTTTTGTTATTATATGTCGATGATATGTTGATAGCTGCAAAAAATTTAACTGAAGTGAATCAGTTAAAGGACCTGTTGGATAAGGAATTTGATATGAAGGATCTTGGCTTGGGCAAGAAAATACTTGGGATGGAGATTCGCTGTGACAAAACTGCAGAGAGATTATGACTAGTGGTTATGTACAAAAGGTGTTGAAGAGATTTAACATGACTGATGTAAGACCGGTATATACACCTCTAGCGAATCATTTCAAGTTGTCTACTGTAGATTGCCTAGGTACAGATAAAAAAATCCAAGACATGTTAAAGGTCCCCTATGCTAGTGTCGTAGGGAGTTTGATGTATGCCATGGTGTTTACAAGGCCATATTTGGCTCATGCGGCGAGCGTGGTAAGTAATTTTCTCTTTAATCCAGGAAGACAACATTAGGAAGCCGTCAAATGGATACTTAGATACTTACGGGGTACATCAGGATATAACATCATCTTCGGCAAACAACAGGATTGTCCTTCAGTTATAGGGTTTGTTGATGCTACTATGCTGGAGATATGGATGACAGAAGGTCTACAACAAGATATGTGTTCATCCTTGTAGGAGGACCAGTCTGTTGGAGATCCATGATACAATCTCTGGTAGTATTATCCACGACTGAAGCGGAATATATGACAATTGCTGAAATTGCAAAGGAATCTTTATGACTTACTAGTTTAGTCAGAGAGTTGGGATTAAAGTAAGATGGAGTGTTGCTGCATTGTGATAGTTAGAGTGTCATTTACTTGGCGAAGAATAAGATATACCATGCTAGAACCAAACACATTGATGTGAGGTTCCATAGGGTTCGAGAATTGATTGCTTCGGGTGAGCTTGTGTTAGAGAAAATTCACACGTCTGAAAATGTAGTGGATATTCTGACATAATTAATTACTTTTGAAAAGTTCAAGCATTGCTTGGACTTACTCCATGTCTCCAAGTGATAGAAGGGGAACAAACCCAACCAAACGTTTCAAGTTCAAGGTGGAGCATTTAGACATGTTTTTCGGGATTTTCTTAAGGGGCGTATAATCGTCAAGGTGGAAATTGTTGTTTGAGGTGTGACTCTTATACTTTGGTTTTTTTAAACAAAGAAGGAAGAATAAAAATATAAAGAAAAATATAAAAGATAACACAGCAGAGATTCGTCGACGAGTGCCCTGTGCTCGTCAACGAGTAGATCCCAAGAGCAGGAAAATCTCAGAGTTTTGGACTTGTCGACAAATGCTCTATTCTTGTCGACGAGTAGTCTTCTATGGATCGTCGACAAATCCCTGTACTCATCGACAAATGCACCTGGGCTGCGAGCAGTTTTTCTGAATTTTGAATTTGAACGTTGGGTGATTGGGTATTTAGAGGGAAACCTCTGAGGGACTATTATATATCTCATTCTAGTCATATATTGATATAGAGAGTGATCATTTGAAAAGTGTATCGTGTACTTTGTGATTTTCATAATGAAATTTGTGTATCATTGCTTCCGTAAATGTAGGCTTTACCGAATTATGTAAATCTTATTGTTGTTCTTATTGCTTATCATTTTTTGGTTGTGTTTTTATATACTTGTTGTATTTATTCCGCTGTGCATCTTAATTATTCGATCCATATCATAACAATATATATATATATATATATGTATGTATATATGTATGAATGATATATATTTGATTTTATTGAAAATTTGGGATGGTTAGGGCCTTTAGGTCCTTACCAAAACTCAAGAGGGAATTGATCGTACTCAAAAGCTGGCCTCTAGGCAACTTAAGGAGATTCAGAGAGAACTCAAACTCAAAATTATCTTTCAACTTTTGTCCGTCTTTACCATTGAGCTAACATTTATGGATTATTCCACACTATGATCTTATTATAATACCTCTAAGTACTTCAAATTTGAACAAACAGATCATAAAATCTTCTCCACTGCATAGAATTAACGGTTTAGCATATTGCATTGTAGGTCTTTAATTATCTTTTTCATCATGTGGTGTTGATTGTGGCATTTTAACTTTACCCATATCAAAAAATGATGGGTGGAAAATGTAAAAATTTATTTCACTAGTTTTGCAATACAAGCCAAGCAGTGCTATGTTTTTAAACCTTTTTTTTTTTTTTTTAAAAGTTGTTCTAAAAAGCAATTTAACAAAGTAGTAGCCCTTAAGATGGAATGAAGCACCCAATGTTTTCAAACAAACAAGGCCTTAAATCCACACAATGTAAAACTCATTAGAGGTAGTAGACATGTTAAATGGATGGGTATGGATCAAAATGGGCAAGGTCAATTATGGTCCATTAACCTATTTATATAAAATATTTGACCCATTTATGATCCATACCCATTTAGATATGATCAACCCATTTACCCATTCAATTTTAAAACATACAAAATCAATTTTTAAATACCCACTAAAACTTATAACTGTTTTCAAACATTATTATTGTCATAACTTACGGTCATATTTGAAAGTTATTCGATTTATCACTCAATTGAAAAATATGTACGTAATTATGTAAATTACGTACATGCATGCCTTCATATTAATTGGTTTGAATAACTAATTTTGAATTAATTGAATATGTTCATAACTGCATGATTAAAATAATAAAGTTACGTAAAGATTTATACGTTATAATATTAATTAACTACTGAATTATATAATTTAATTTCAAATAGTAATTATAGCAAATACTATAATTGCATGTCCATATAATTATAGGCATATTTTAATCAATGAGTTACATAATTACAAACATGCATGCATATATATATTAATTGGTTCGCATAACCGATCTCGACCAGTTATGTATACTCATAATTGTATAATTACGTACATATATTATTTAAACTGATATATCCACAATTACAAAATTATGTATATAGATTTCTGAATTATAATATTGATTTCTAATCAATTATGTAGTTTAATTTTAAAAGGTAATCGTAACCAATAATAATGATTGCTTATGTAACTATAAATTACGGATACCTCTTAATTAACTAATTATGTAATTACATATATGCATGCATGTATATTAATTAGTTTACATAAACAAATTCAATCGATTGTGTGGAATCATAATTGCATAATTACGTACACTCATAAGTAAAATTAATCAATTATGTACATATAATTACGCAAGTACTTGCATATTCAAACCAAACTATTAACCTATTATAAAATTATGTATATAGATATCCAAATTATAGAATTCGTTATACGGTTATTTATTTAGGTTTGGTTGTCATAGTTTATTTGGTTTGTTTTAACTTGTAACTACGGTATTTTTTCGCAAAAAGTGAGGGTATATTAATAGATAAATGGAGGTGCCGTCCTCTTTTATTAAAAAAATAAATAAAAAAAATCACAAGATATCTAAAGTGAATCAATTACGTAATTATATACATGCATAAGTTGAACCAATTATGCAATTAGGAACATGTATGAATATTAATTAATTTAAAATTAGGTCAAATTATTAAATATAACAATACATAATTACATTAAGTATGTAGAAATTCAAATTATAATCTTAGTTATTTACTTATAGTATATTTTCAAAAAGATTATTAAGGTTGGAAATTTAAATAGATTGATGGGTTAGTTGATAAATTAAATGGGTACACCCATTTATTCATCATCGGCATGGGTGGATTAATGGGTATGGATAATAATTGTTATATTTTTCTTATTTGTAATTCTTTAAAATGGAATCCATCATGACTTTCTTTTGATCCAAACAGCAACAAGTGAGATTTCGTCATGATGCTTTGCTTACGTTTTGATCACCAAAGCAAGACATCACAATCAATGTGTCCGTGAGAGAGAGAGATCTCTTGATGTAATTTTGATTTAATCTAGAGTCAAGAGCAACAGGCTATTAATTAATACTTCAAAGGTGACTTGACTTAATTAATCCAAAGCCCTAAAGACGCAGTCATGATCAAAATCAAATCAAATCAAAGCAAGAAAGACCCCGTTAAACCCTAATCATGGTTAATTAAGGATAAACACTGGCACCCTTTGGCGGCCAAAAAGAGAAAGAACCCTAACTTTTCCTGGCTACCTTTTACCCACGAAATTTAAAAAAAGAAAAAAGAAAAAAAGATGCATTGCATCATGGATTCATAATAATGCACATTGCACATAACACAATCCAACCCCAAAAGAGTATTAATTAACAAAAAAGGCTGTGTGCTTTGTGGTGGTGGTGGTGGTCGTCATCAATTGCTTATGCTTTTGAAAATCCCTCTCCTACTTATGCTTCTAACTATCACCATCTCCATCATTATTCCTCCCAATACGTATATACATATTTAAAACCATAACTATAATTATAATTATATGTATGTATAATTATATGAACAAAAAGTCAAAAGAGGATCCATCCAGATGTGGGAATATTAAGAGAGGTTCAGTCGGTCAGTTCAAGTGATAAGAACGAACTTATGACTTTGGAAATCCTAAGATCACATGTTCGATTCCCCTTTTAAGCATTATGCTGGTAAATTATCAGGGTACGTCAATGGCAGTTGACTTTCATCCCTTCGAATTTGATGCTGCACCATAGTATCCAATGTGGTGCAATGATGACTGCACCATAATTTTTTTAAAAATATTATAAAACTATTAATTCATTAATTATATTTTTCTGAAAATAATGTCTATTCTGCTCATTTTAGATAATTATATACACCTTATAATTTTTTTTATCAAATACCTAAAGCTAATTTTTTTCCCCTAAAAGCTTCTTTTTGGGAACCAAGTATTTTTTAAAATAATATCAAAAAATTATTTTTCATCAACTTCTTTTTAAAAGATCTGTTTAAAAAGTCGCGAAGGGTCAAACTAAACTTAAAGTTAAGAGTGCAATTAATTAACAGCAAAATGGGAATAATTAATTAATTAGTTACTTGAGGGTGACCAGATAAAGGGGTGTGTGCAGTGGTTGTAATGATGCAAACATCCACCGCCAATATTATGCCATCCAATGGCCTCCTTGTGCAATGCCATCCCACGGTTGTGCCTTCCCTTTCAATTGGAGATTAATCTTAAGTCTTATTATGCATTTCCTTAATTAATTAATTCTTAGCCTTTTCATTCTAAAGTCTTATACTTTATGCTAATGATGTTTGAGTACATTTTTAATGTGGAAAATATTAAGGAAGTTAGGATAAGGATTTGATGAAAGGTGGCGACTCATAAAGAACAATCGACCTGTATATAAAAAGATTAGTCAAAGCCATACAACTAGCATATTTTTATAATAAAAAATAATATATATGTATTCATCATAATGTCTAGGGAATTGATCGGGTCCTAGAAACTGAAAATTCATATATAATATGGAGAAATTATAGAATATGTCTGTTAATACCCTGTGTAGGTTGAGGAAAAAAAGGAAAAAATTGTGCAAGGAGGGTTTGAGTCTAATTAGCTAGTTGGTGCGATAATGACTTACCAAAGTGATGATCAATTGTTAGTCTGAGAGAATGATCAACCACATTGGGACTGAGACACGACCTAGACTCCAAAGGAAGGCAACAGTGGGGAAGTTTTCATGATGGATGAAAGTCTGACAGAATAATGTTGCGTGGAGGTTGAAAACCCACGAGTTGTGAACTTCTTTTCCTAGAGAAAAAAACAATGACGGTATCTAAGGAATAAACATTGGCTAACTCTATGCCAATAGTGTCAGTAATATAGAGGATGTAAGCATTATCTAGAATGATTATGTGTAAAGTGTATGTAGGTGACTTTTTAAGTCCGCCGTCAAATCTCAGGGCTCAACTTTGAATAGGCAGTGGAAACTACCAAACCTCCATGTTGTCCATATCCTTATTGTGTTGATGTTAGACATGTAGTGAGTGAGTTTCACTCATAATAAGCATAATGTTAGAAGGTGGAATCCACTCATTACATATCTAATATAAACACAACACATACATGTACATATGGAGGGATAGATACATTTTATAATTTCTTATACTATAATAGTATCAAGGATGTTATAATTAAGGGAAAAGTTTTAAAATTTTATAACTTTGCAACATGTATGTATGCTTTATTGTCTTTAAAGTGATATGTGTTTCACTCAAATAAGTTTACTTTAAAAATATGTTGCAAATTGATCCAAAAATATGATAGAACAAACCATTATGAAATTATATGCATCTTGATTATTTAGGGAGTTAAAAAGTTATTAATAGCTTCTTTTTGCAACAAATATGTTTGTTTAATTTGAATAATTAATTTTCGAAGGTTAAAAAGTGATGTAGAGATTCATAACTATATAACAATATTTCATGAGAATCGTATAATGCAAATGAAACAAAATTACTTTCATAAAATATCTAGGCACTTCATTCTCTTGAACAAGATTAATAGTATAACAAGCACATGGTTTTAAATAACGAGTGTGGCTGCTATGTATGTTGTTATGTAATATTTTTAGGGTTACTGAAATTGTTGTACTATATCACGAAATCAATTGGGAAAAAAAATCATGGTCATAATAGTCATCATGGACTGCAACCGTTACGTAAAGACCAGTAAGACCATTACAAAACTGTGGCAAAAAGATTTTTTTTTTTACGTTTTGTTCTCACTTTTTTGTTTCCCATTTCATAAATATTTTATTATATTTGTGTGTGGCTCTTATACTTAGTGAGATTCACAAAAAAAGGTATAAAAACATGAGTTTTTGAAGTATTTCTAAGTGGCAGCAGAAGACTTGTCGACGAGTGTCCTGTACTCATCGATGAGGAGATCCAGAGAGTAAGAAAAATTCAGAGATCATGAGATACCAAGAGCAAAAAATGGGTCATCGAATAATACCCTATTCTTATCGACAAGTGTTCTTCTTGGTCTCGTCGACGAATCCCCTGTTCTCGTCGACAAGAAGTTCTGGGCTATGAGCAGTTTTTTGAATTTTGAATTTGAACGTTGGGGTGGTTGGGTAATCGGAGGGAAACCTCCAAGAGAGTGTTATATATGTCATCCTAGGCATGTATTGAAAGATAAAGTGATCATTTGAGAAGTGTATTGTGTACTTTGTGATTTCCTTAGTGAAATTTTTATGTCATTGCTTCCGTGGATATAGGTTTTGTTGAACCACGTAAATCTTGTTGTTGTTCTTGTTGTTTATCACTTTCTAGTTGTGTTTTTCATTTACTTGTCGTATCTATTCTGTTGTGCTTCATTTTTATCCCATCTATTTCACAACAAATTGGTATTAGAGTGATCGTTGTTATGGCATCGGGATTGTCTTCTACAAGATTTGACATCGTCAAATTTGATGGAACCGAGAACTTTGGTTTATGGTAGAGGAGAGTGAAAGACATTCTTGTACAAAAAGGAATGGGAAAGGCATTGCTTAGTGTTCAATCGGATGGAATGGATGAGGCAACTTGAGAAGATTTGCAAGCAAAGGCGGCTTCTACAATACGCTTGTATTTGGCCGACGAAGTACTCTATCGGGTGATGGAGGAGGATTCTCCAATGGCTATATGGCGAAAGTTAGAGAGCCGGTACATATTGAAGTCTCTTAATAATAAACTTTTTATTAAGCAACATTTGTATTGACTTAAGATGGTTGAAGAATTAAACTTAGATCAATATATTAATGCCTTCAATCAAATTATTAGTGATTTGATGAGAGTTGATGTTAAATTTGATGAGGATGACAAAACTTTGATGTTGTTAAACTCTTTGCCCTAGACTCATACCTATGAAAATATTACGATCACTCTTACGTGGGGAAAATAAACTCCTAATCTAGAAGAGGTAACAAGTGCTTTGCTAAATTTTCATCTAAAATTGAAAATATGTGATGGGGGTGAAGGACTTGTGGTAAAGAGTAATAACGAGTGAGGCAAGGGAAAATCCAAACATGGATCAAGACAGAAATCCCGAAATCAATCCAAGAAGAAGAAAGAAATCCGGTGTTATAAATGTGGTAAAAAGGGGTATGTGAAACCGGAGTGTCCAGATTGGAAGAAGGGAAATTATGAGAAACATGAGAGTACTTCAAAATCTGTGAATGTTGCTCAAGAAGGAGGTTCAACGTGTAGTGATGGTGGTGCTTTTTTAGTTTTAGCGGGGTTGAAAAATCTAACGGACTCTTGGATACTTGACTCGGCATGTTCTTATCACACGACTCCTAACAAGGAGTTGTTCAGCACTTACATGTTAGTTAATTTGTGGATCAGTTTTTATGGGTAATGATGCTTCTTACAAGATCATTGACATAGGAAATGTAAAGATAAAAATGTTTGATGGTGCTATAAGAACGTTGTGTAATGTAAGACATATACCAGAGTTGATGAAGAGTTTGATATCACTCGGTACTTTGGAATGTAACGACTTTAATTACAAGTACCAAGGTGGAGTTCTGACGGTATGGAAAGGTAATATGATTGTAATGAAAGGGCAAAAATTGGATGAGAATATGTACACATTGCAAGGAACTACCGTTGTAGGTGGAGTTGCAGCCATAAATACTGAATCAGATGAGAATGTCTTGTGGCATATGTGCCTTGGGCATATAGGGAACATGACATGAAGGAACTACACAAGAGGAAGCTTTTGAAGGGCTTGAAATCATGCCAGTTAGAATTTTGCAGGATTTGTGTTCTTGGAAAACAGAACAAGGCAAAGTTCAAATCAGCTACACACAAGATAAAGGATAATCTTGATTATATGCATTCATATGTTTGGGGCCCTGTTAGAGTTGCATCAAAGGGTGGATGGCTCACTTCTAAAAATGAGTAGCGCTAAGGCTGTCCCAATGTAGGAGTTGCATCAAAGGGTGGATGACTCACTTCTAAAAATAAGCAGCGCTAAGGCTGTCCCAATGTAAGAGTTACGTCATGTATTAATTAGCCCAAAAAGGCTAGATCGTCTCCTTAAGGAATGCAGTTCGGTTTCAAGCTCGTGTAAAACACAGAAAGAAGAAAACAAGAAAACATTTTACTGAATGTGGTCCAGATTCAATTTCCAGGGGTTTTTGGAGAATTTGTGACGAAATGAAAACAAATTGAAACCTAAGACAAGAACATAACACGGCCAAATAGAAAAATACTACCGTGCAATTAAACAAATAAACCAACTAAGCCAACTCAATATAATTCATTCAACCATCCAAATAAACTATAACAAAACCAAACAAGCTAATTAACTAAGGGTCTAAACAAAAGTCCTTCAACGATAAAATAACCTAAACACACTACTTGAACAATTATTTAAATCCAGCATTAATTTTAAATAAATGCAGCAAAGTAAACTTAACAAATAATATAACTCAAGAAAGATTTAATAAAGGAAAACAAATTGATTTTAATAGTAAATATTAACCCAACAAGTATTCAAGATTCTAAAAACAAAAGAAAGAGAGAAAGAGTAAAAGCAAATACTACAATTAACCCAAACATAATTTAAAATTAACAATGACATTAAATAAAAAAGGATAAACTGAATTTAACAATGCTCTAACAAGTATTAAAATAACACGCACAGACACACAGAGAGAGAGAGAGAGAGAGAGAGAGAGAGAGAGAGAGAGAGAGAGAGAGAGAGAGAGAGAGAGAGAGAGAGATGTATGCCCAGTTAAAACAATAAATTAATTTAAACTTGAAGCATTCAAAATAACAAATTAAAGGACAAGAAATTAATTAAACTAATAAACTACTCAAACAGTGAAGTAAACATTAATTTAATGCAACAATAAAATTATTCAAACAATGTATTTAAAACAAACATTAATGTTGTCCTTACAAGGCTTAACATATTATTTTGATGCTAACAAATAAGTGAAACTTAACATATTTGTTGATTAATGATATTTCAGGGTTTAAGAAAGAGAATGTGTTAAAAGCTTATACTTCAAAGAAGGATGATCATATGAAACTTAAATGGCATGAATTCAAAGACTAAAACTTAAAGATCATGAGAGCATGGATATTAAAGAGAACTCGATGAAAAGCTCAAAATATTTTAAAGCTTGAAGATAAGTAGCAGATCAAAGCATGAAGACTTAAGTGTTTAAGAATGAAAAATGGCTTAGAAGTCTTTATGTAAGTGTTTCAATGTTTAAACTGATCTTTGATTTCACACACACACAAGCTAGAGATGTCTCATCTCTCTCTACTTCTCTCTCTTGCTCTTATCTCTTTCCTCTGCCTTCCCTCTCTCTCTCTCTCTCTCTCTCTCTCCTCATTTTCTTGGCAAATACTCTACCGATCGAAAAATAGAAAATACCGTTGGGTTCCATTCCGCCATCGTTAATTTAACTAGAGTGGATTTTTCGTAGGAGCATTGTAGGCACCGCTCCTAGGGTAAGGTAAAACCACACTCTCTCCTCAATTTTCCTAAAAAATCTTTAGCCTAATTGATGATCAGAGGCTATTTCTAGGGCTTAGCGTTGATCCTCGTTAATTTGATTAGAGCAGAATTTTGAATTGGGCTTTCCAGGCACCGCTTTGAGGCTAAGGTGAGGAGTAAAAATTATGTGAGTTGTTTTAAAAATTTAATCGATTAAATTGTAGTATTTACTTATATCAGATTTTTGGGAGTGTTTTTGGAATAAGTTAAATTGTAGGGAATTAATTAAATTAGATTTTTGGAAATATTTCTATGATTAAATTAAACTTCAGGATTGAATTATATTAGATTTTTGGAAATATTCCTAGGATTAAATTAAACTGCAGGAATTTGATTAAATAGAATTTTTGGGAAACATTATGGAATTAAGTTAAATTGTAGGGATTGGATTAAATTAGAATTCTGGGAATATTTTGGAATTAGATTAAACTGCAGGGATTTGGTCATATTGGTATTGTAATGACTCGAAGAATAATGATATTTAAATAATAAAATAAAGGAGAAATGGAAACAGGAACAGAAGGAGGCAGTCGACTTGACGTTGCATTTTGGAGGGGATAATCCCAAGGAATTTTTTCAGGCCTCGTCGACGAACATAGGGGCTTCGTCAACGAGGGTTCCTCAAGATCTTGTCGACGAAGTTCCGTCTCATCGACGAGAAGATACCGAGAGAGGATTTTTGGAGTTCTGAAATTCGTCGATGAGGGTTGAGTTTCATCGACGAACTTTTTACAGGACTTGTCGATGAGGTGACGTGGCTCATCGACGAATCCCACAGTATAAATAGGGTTAAATGTGATTTTTCAGTTCATTTTCCTGCACAGAATCTCTCTCTCTCTCTCTCTCTCTCTTATCCTTCGGTTTCTCCTCCTTCTCTCTAAGTTTTTGGGCCGGATTTCCACCGATTCGATGATCTGATGACCATGGGAAAGTTCTCTACAAATCTACTGGAGTGGATCGTCGGTGGGGCTGAGGTGGAAACCATCCCAAATCTAGGATAAGGCTTTCTACTAAATATTTGGATTTTTGATAGTTGTAGAAAGCGTAGTACGTGTAGAAATATTGAACTTTAGTTATGGGGAATGTTGTTTTTAGGGTGTAGAACGGGGAACCCTGTGGGTGTAGGACATATTTTCTTATGTACTTTTCAGGTATCGGGTAAGGGGACAAACTAAGCTAGTGTTTCTATAGAAAGTATGTATAATATTATAGCATTTGATTTCAGGGAAATAAATATATTTATATATGATTTATATTTGAAAAATACTGTTGAAAATGATGGTATGTTAAATATATGAAAAATTTGTTTAGTGTGGCATGAGTAGAAATTGTTATGAAATACTGTTTTCTGGGAATGTGATTATGATACGAATTTTTATTATGAAATTCTGGCGTACGAGCCGAGATTTTTATATATGTTTGCCGACGTATGGGCTAAGCTATGTGTATGATTTGTCGGCGTACGGGCCGAGCTATGGAAATGATTCGCTAGCGTATGAGCTGTGTTATGGATATGATTTGCCAGCGTATGGGCTGAGCTATGGAAATGATTTGCTAGCGTACAAGCTGTGCTATGTATATGATTTTTCGGCGTACGGGCTGAGCTATGGTAAAATATGAAATACCGGCGTACAGGCCGATGATTTTCATGATATACGTATATATGCAAAATGATATGATTGATTTGATAATTAATGATATGAGATATTCATGTATCACAGTTTCAGTATATGTTATATGATATCAAAACCTGGTTGGCTTAGTTTAGGCTAGCACTTGCACGGTACTATTGTTATGTGTCCATATTCATCATGATCATGATATTTATGTTAACGCCGCTGTACGGAGTGGTGTGAGATTGGATGGTCGATGTGGTTTTTAAGAAGTGTGTGTGATAACCCCTGGTGTACGGACCAAGTCAGGCAGACCCATCAGACTTACAGACTGTACTTTTGACTTGGTAGTGGTCGGCCAACCGTTGTTAGGTCCCGCCTTTAGGCCACACAACCCAGTCATGTGGGGGTAATACATGACAACAGTCAGTTAACCTACCAGGAATGTTTTTGTGTTATTATTACTATATGAGATGAGGCATGTTTATGAAAATGCAGTATGAACTGCCATGTTTTGATGATATATATGTTTTCCCATATTTGACAAACAGTTACTGAATATGTTATGTATGGTATGTGTAGAACACGGAATACTTATGTTGTCACACACTGGTATTAGTTTATTTCCCTTACTGAGAGGTGTCTCACTCCTAAATTTTATAAACTTTTTAGGAGCCCCAGATAGGAGAGCGGGTAAAGCCCCGCTGTTCTAGTACGGTAGATCTGCCCTTTCAGAAGAGTGAGTATTTTGATAGGGTCAGATGTATTTGGTGGAAATGGCCCTAAGACATATTCTTTTTGGGTTGAGTGTTGTGTATATATGGATACTGTGATTGTAGTAACTCTGGTATATTGTGATGTATGGTATAATGAGATGGATATGTTCGTGTATTTCCTGTTGCGTAGGCTTCTGCTATATGTTTTGATGTATCCCTAGTACCCATAGGTCCAAGTGGATTATGATATGTCGAGATTTATGCTGTTGATTTTATTGTAAAAAAAAAAGTCAAAATTAAGTAGGTCATCACAGTTTGATATCGGAGCCTAGGTTGCTAGGTTCTGTAGACTTTAGAATGTAGCGAAACAATACCAGAGTTTAGGAAATGATTTAAGGTTGCTCTATAGTCTGGAAGCAGGACTTTCGTGGTAGTTTTTGTATTTTTCCTGGAGTGACGATTTCAAGAAAACCATAGTAAGCTATTGTCGGGTTGTGTTCCTAGAATGTAGGATTGGGGATTAAAAATGAGTTAGAAATGTTGAGATAAGTGGTGAAGATAGGATTACTGAGTTGTGGTTGTTGTTTTCAGGATGGATTTAGGAGGAAATAGTGCCCATGCTAGTGGCAGTGATGGAGTAGGACCATCAGGTGCAGCTAGGACCGACTCAGACGCTATATTACGTAGCGTGACTCAGCAGGTTATGGCTGAGATCGCTAGGAGCTCGAGGGAGTAGAGTGGTCCATTTGCAAGCCATGTGTGCACCATAAAGAAATTTACGAAGATGAATCCTCCGACGTTCTCAGGTGGAGTTGATCCAGTAGCCGCTGAGACTGGATGCAGAAGACCGAGAAGGTTTTGGTTGTATTGCAGTGTATTGAGAAACAGAGGGTCCTTTTTGCCACCTATAGACTGACAGGAGAGGCCGAGAGGTGGTGGACTGCAGTGAGACTGCTAGAGCAGCAGAGAGTGACTCTGATAGCTATGACATGAGATCGGTTTAAGGAGTTGTTCTTCGATAGATATTTTCCAGCTACTGTCAGGGAGGCTAAGGTGGAGGAGTTCTTGAGTTTGAAGCAAGGACAGTTATACATCCAGCAGTATGCGGCGCGTTTCATCGAACTCTCTCATTTCGCCCCATACATTGTTCTTGATGAAGTGAAGAAGGCGAGGCAGTTTGAGAGAGGCTTGAGGCAGAGTATATTTAGGCAGGTGGTGCTGCTGCGGATCCAGGACTTTGCCAAGTTAGTTGACAGAGCAGCCTTGGCAGAAATTGGTGAGCGTCTTGATGCAGAGGACCAGGGACAGAGGAAGAGATCTGCATCTACGGGCTACCAGTAGGGTCATAGATCGGATCAGTGGAGGAGAGGTAACCATGGCAGAGGGCAGAGGCAGGAGATGGGAGGACGCGAGGTGCAAACAGGGCAGGGTCCTCCAGTCTGTCAGACTTGTGGTAGGAGGCACTGGGGGGAGTGTCGAGCTAGTGGTGTGGTGTGCTATCGCTGCGGTAGATTGGGGCACATGGTGCGAGACTGTCTTACCCCACCATATGTAGTTCCAGCTCCCATACCATACCGGGGATGTTATCAGGCACCACGTGGGGGCCAAAAGAGGAATACGGCTCCAACCAGGGTGTTTACTCTGACGCCAGGTGAGGCTGAGACGTCAGGTGATGTGGTGACATGTATGGTTATTATGCTTTCTTTTAAAGTTATTGCATTATTCGATTCAGGAGCTACGCACTTGTTCGTGTCTTTTAGGTGTGTTAAAATATGTTAGGCTGAAATACAAACATTAGATGTTGAATTGTTGGTATCTACACCGACTAGGTTAGTAGTGAGGTGTAGTAGGGTGCTCCGAGGTTGTCTAGTTGATATTCAAAGAAAAACTTTGTCTGCTGATTTGATAGTGCTGGACATGCACGGGTTGGATGTTATTTTTGGCATGGATTGGCTAGCAGCTAATTTTGCCAGCATAGATTGCCAAGCACGAAAAGTGATATTCATATCTCTAGGGGAAGCAGAATTCAAGTTCGTAGGGTCGCGAGTGCAATCCTCGCCTCAGCTAGTTTCAGCTATTTAGGTCAGAAGACTACTGTTGAGTGGTTGTCAGGGATTTGTGGCGGTAGTGAAGGAGATGTCAGAGAGTGAATTGAAACTTACTAGCACGCCTGTAGTAAAAGAGTTTACAAATGTTTTCCCAGAAGAGTTACCTGGCTTGCCACCCGATCGTGAGGTAGATTTTCCTATTGATCTACCTTCTAGTACAGCGCCGATTTCTAAAGTACCTTATCGTATGGCACCAATAGAATTGGCAGAATTGAACAATCAGTTACAGGATTTGCTTGATAAGGGCTTCATACGACCTAGTGTATCTTCGTGGGGAGCTCCAGTTTTATTTGTGAAGAAGAAGGACGGGACAATGAGGATGTGTATAGACTATAGGGAGATTAATAAAGTGACAATCAAGAACAAGTATCCTCTACCCCGTATCGATGATTTGTTTGACTAGCTCCAGGGTACACGGGTGTATTCAAAGATTAACCTCAGATCCGGTTACCATCAAGTGAAAGTGAAAGCAGAAGACATCTTGAAGACGACCTTTAGGACTAGGTACGGGCATTACGAGTTCCTTGTTATGCCATTTGGTTTGACGAATGCTCCTACGGTATTTATGGACTTGATGAACAGAGTCTTCCACCAATACCTAGACCAGTTTGTTATTGTTTTTATTGATGATGTACTAGTCTATTCGAGGAGCTATGAGGAGCATGAGATGCACTTGAGGTAGGTTTTGCAGACACTTCGGGAAAAGAAATTGTATGCCAAGTTTAGTAAATGTGAATTCTGGCTTAAGAAGGTCGTGTTCTTGGGGCATGTTGTATTTGGAGACGGTATTTCTGTAGATCTTAGCAAGATTGAGGCAGTAGTGAGTTGGGTTAGACTGAGAATGCCTAGAAGATCAGGAGTTTCTTGGGGTTAGTTGTCTATTATCGTCGTTTCGTAGAGTGATTCTCAACTTTGATAGGACCTTTGACATGAATGACGAAGAAGAATGCTAGATTTGAATGGGACGACAGCTGTGAGCAAAGTTTTCAGGAGCTGAAGCAGAGGTTAGTCACAGCGCCTGTATTGATCATCCCGTCTAGGGGTGAGGGTTATACCATCTACAGTGATGCGTCCTTGACGAGACTTGGTTGTGTATTGATGCAGCATGGTAGGGTAGTGGCGTATGCGTCTAGGCAGTTGAAAGAATATGAAAAGAACTACCCTACACATGATCTTGAATTGGCTGCAGTGGTACATGCATTGAAAATTTGGAGGCATTACCTGTACAGCGAACAGGGTGAGATTTCTCCGATCACAAGAGCTTAGAGTATTTCTTCACGTAGAAGGAACTGAATATGAGGCAGAGAAGGTGGCTGGAGCTAATTAAGGATTTTGATTGTACCATCAGTTATCACCCAGGGAAAGCAAACGTGGTAGTTGATGTGTTGAGTAAGAAATCCAAGGAACCAGTGTTGGCGGCTGTGGAGATCTAGTATCCGATCATGATGGATTTGGAGAGATTCGGCATAGAGTTGGTAGAGAGTAATCCTCCAGTGTGTATCGCCAGTCTAGTAGTACAACCTACTCTGCAAGAAAGAATTAAAGCCGCCCAGAAAGAATATCGAGACTTAGTAGAGGTGATGGACAAAGTGCAGAGTGGTCAGGGAGATGAATTCTGCATTTCAGATAACGGAGCTTTGCAGTTCCGTTCTAGATTATGCGTTCCTACCGATACAAAGATCAGAAAGATTATTTTAGAGGAGGCTCACAGATCTTTGTATACAGTCCATCCCGGTAGTACGAAGATGTACAGAGATTTGCGAGAGTCGTACTAGTGGAGTGGAATGAAGAGAGAGATTGCCGAGTATGTAGCCCAGTGTTTGACGTGCCAGCAGGTAAAGGCTGAGTACCAGCGATCGGCAAGGTAGTTGCAGCCATTATTTATCCCAGAGTGGAGGTGGGATCATATATCTATGGACTTCGTGTCAAGACTACCGACAACATTACATGACCAGAATGCCATTTGGGTGATTGTTGACCATTTGACTAAGACCGCCCACTTTATACCTATCAAGATTAGCTATCCCATCAACCGTTTAGCGGAGATCTATATTCAGGAGATAGTTCGTTCTCATGGGGTGCCTGTATCTATTGTGTCAGATCGAGACCCGCGATTTACGTCATGATTTTGGAGGAGCTTGCAGGAGGTTCTGGGGTCTCAGTTATTGTTTAGCACGACATTCCATCCGCAGTCAGATGGGCAAACTGAGAGGACGATACAAATACTAGAGGACATGCTCCGTGTGTGCGTATTAGATTTTAGGGGTAGTTGGACTCAGTTCATGCCACTGGTAAAGTTCGCGTATAATAACAATTATCAGTCCAGCATTGGCGTGGTACCGTTTGAGGCTTTATATGGTGGAGATGTCGATCTCCTCTGTTTTGGGATGAAGTGGGTGAGCGACGAGTAGTGGGGCCAGAGCTTGTGCAGCAAGCGTGTGATAAAGTTTGGCTTATCAGGGACAGGATAAGTGCAGCTCAAAGCCGACAGAAAAGTTACGCTGATAATCGCGGCAGAAATCTGGAATTTAATGTGCGTAATCATGTGTTTCTGAAGATAGCGATGAAAGGGGTTATGCGATTTAGGAAGAAGGGTAAACTTAGTCCTAGGTTTATCGGTCCATTTGAGATTCTAGATAAAGTGGGACCGGTAGCCTACAGGCTAGCTTTGCCACCTGTGTTGTCTAGGATCCACGATGTATTCCATGTTGTTATGTTGAGGAAATACGTCCTAGATCCTTCTCATATAATCAGCTATGATGAATTAGAGCTTAGTGATTCACTGGTGTATGAGGACGTACCAGTATAGATTCTGGATAGGAAAGTACAGGAGCTACGTAACAAGAAGATTCCTCAGGTAAAATTTTTATGGAGGAATCATGCGGTAGAAGAGGCTTCTTGGGAATCCTAGGAGCAGATGAGGCAGAGGTATCCGCATCTATTCCAAGAAGTTTGATTGGGAAAAATGTAAATAGTTAGGTAGTATTTATTTTGCAGGTACATGTTATGGTGTAATTAGTGTAACATTTTAGTTTTGGGAGAAGTTTTCTTTTGTATATGTAATCTCGCAGGACTTGGAATGTAACCATGGTATTCCTTCACCATAAGTGAGGGTAAGTAATAAAATAAGTATACCATTTTGCCTAATAAGGGATGATGAATTACACGAATAGTAAATTTCGAGAACGAAATTTTATAAGGAGGGGAAAATGTAACGACCCGAATAAAATGGAATTCAAATAATAAAGAGGAAGGAAATGGAAAATAGTAACAGAAGAAGGAAGTCGAATTCGTTGATGAAGGCGAAGCGTTCGTCGACGACATTACACTTTGGAAGGAATAACCAAGGGGAAACAGCAGGGCTTCGTCGACGAATACAGGGGATTCGTTGATGAAGGTATAAGAAAATTCATTAATGAATACAGAGGACTCGTCGACGAAGAAATACCAAGAGAGGTTTGAGCCAACTGAATTTCGTTGACGAAGTACTGAATTTCGTCGACGAAATCATTGAAGGATTCGTCGACGAATGACGTGGTTCGTCGACAAAATCCCCTGTTTATAAATATCAAAATCCGGATTTTAAACTTCCCTAAAAATCTAACTCTCTTCTCTCTCTCTCTCTCTTTCTCCCCCCTTCGGTTTTCTCTCTCTCTTTCGTCGATTTCGGGCCATTGACAATCCGAAGTCACCACGACGCTCTTGGGGAAGTTCTCTCCAAATCTGCCGGAGCAGATCGTTAGTGAAACTAAGGTGGAAACCATTCCAAATCTAGGGTAAGGCTTTATACTCAATATTTGGATTTTTGACAGTTGAGGAAAGTGTTATACATGTAGAAATACTGAAATTTAATATTGAGAGTTTTCATTTTCAGGGTGTTGAGTTGGGAACCCTGCGGGTGCGGGGTAGATTTTCTTAGGGGCTTTCTAGGAATCAGGTAAGGGGATAAACTAAGCTAGTATTTGATGAAAAATATGTATACTGTTATAGCATCTAGCTTCAGGAAAAAAATAAATATATTTATATATGATTTATATTTGGAAAATATGGTTAAAATGATGGTATGTTGATTATGTGAAAAAACTGTTAGTGTGGCATGAGTATAAAATGATATGAAATACTGTTTTCTGGGAATGTGATTATGTTATGGATTTTATAATGGAAAACCGGTGTACGGGCTGAGATTTTTATATATATTGCCGGCGTATGGGCCGTGCTATATGTATGTATTGCCGGCGTATGGGCCGTGCTATATGTATGTATTGCCGGCGTATGGGCCGTGCTATGTGTATGTTTTGCCAGTGTACGGGCTGTACTATGATATGATTTGCCGGCATATGAGCCGTGCTATGTATGTAATTTTTTGGCGTACGGGCCGAGTTATGTATATGATTTGCCTGCGTATGGGCCAAACTATGGATGTGATTTGCCAGCGTACGGGCTATGCTATGATTTGCCGGCATGCGGGACGAGCTATGGTAAAATGTGAAATACCGGCGTACAGGCTGATGATTTTATGATATACGTATATATGCAAAATGATATAATTGATCTGATAATTAATGATTTGCGATATTCATGTATCATAGTTTCAGTATATGTTATATAATATCATAACCTAGTTGGCTTGGTCTAGGCTAGTACTTGCACGGTATCGTTGCTATGTGTCCATGGTCTTCGTGATCATGATATTTGTGTTAACGCCGCTGTACGGAGTGATGTGAGATTGGATGATCGATGTGGTTTTTAAGAAGTGTGTGTGATCGCCCCTGGTGTACAGACCAGGTCAAGCAAACCCATTAGACTTACAGATTGTACTTTTGACTTGGCAGTGGTCGGCCAACCATTGTTAGGTCCCGCCTTCGGGCCACACAACCCAGTCATGTGGGGGTAATACATGACAACAGCCAACTAACCTACCAGGAATGTTTTTGTGTTATTATTACTATATGAGATGAGATATGTTTATGAAAATGCAGTATGTTCTGCCATGTTTTGATGATATATATGTTTTCCCAGATTTGACAAACATTTACTGAATATGTTATGTATGGTATATGTAGAACATAGAATACTCATGTTGCCACACTCTGGTATTAGTTTATTTCCCTTATTGAGGTGTCTCACCTCTAAATTTTAGAAACTTTTCAGGAGCCCCTGATAAAAGAGCAGGTAAAGCCCCGCTGATTTAGTACGGTAGATCTGCCCTTCCAGAAGGGTGAGTATTTTGATAGGATCAGATGTATTTGGTGGAAATGGCCCTAAGACATATTCTTTTTGGGTTGAGTGTTGTGTATATATGGATATTGTGATTGTAGTAACTCTAGTATATTGTGATGTATGGTATAATGAGATGGATATGTTCGTGTATTTCATGCTGCGTAGGCTTCTGCTATATGTTTCAATGTATCCCTGGTACCCACAGGTCCAGGTGGATTATGATATGCCAAGATTTATGCTATTGATTTTATTGTAAAAAAAATAATATGGAAATTAAGCAGGTTGTCACAGAAGTCCTATTATTACCTTTAATTTGCATATAAATGGCGAAGGAACGATTCGAGGTGTTGTTTGACGTTCACACTTCATGCCTTGTTGCATCCCACGCATTCACCCCATTCAGAAAAACTAAAGATTCTGAATGTTCTAAAGAGCCCATTGTGATTAAGGCTATATTCGAAGGATAGTAGGGGTACTTTTACCCTCGACGCGGCCAAAGGGAAGTTTTAGCATCATAGTATGGACAGTCCATAATGCCAAACTCAATTGACTCTCTGAGTTCCCTTATGTCCCTATTATTGTTATATTGATTACTAACACTGCTGCCTTTTTGCAGGATTGATCCAGGGCCATTTGATTCTAGTGTGTTGATGATGGGCGCAAGCGTCACCGATCCAGTTGGGCATGGACCGATTTGCACGTTGACATATTATATTGCCGAGGGGGCACATAGGTCGTATAGGACATGATACCCTGCATTGTTGATTGGATACGAGAGGCGGGCTTCTATGGAATATACCAGATTGGCCATATCTAGTTGGATTGGCATCTCATGACGACCTTAGTGGAGCGATGGAGGTCGGAGACACATATCTTCCACCTACTGCACGGGGAGGCGACTATCACTCTCCAGGATGTGGTGGTGTTGTTCGGACTGCCGATTGATGAGAGGCCCATCACTGGTCGTACCGTTGGACCAATATTGGAGGGGGGGCACCGGTTAGGGGGGAGCATTGCGTCGCATGTGCGAGAGATGGTTAGGGGTGGTGCCACTCGAGGGTGAGATGGTTGGCGCCCGCATCCGCATGCGATTTTCTTGAGGGAGAGATGTTTCGTTAGCTCCCGGTAGCTGCAGATGATCATACAGTGGCGTGCCACACATGTGCCCACTTGTTGCGCTTGATATGTGGGATGCTGTTCTAAGACCTCTTGGGGAGTTATGCGCATTTGATGTTCCTTCCACTTCTCGCCAAGTGAGTAGAGATATGCCAGTACAGTTGGGGCTCCACGACATTTGCGTGTCTTTATCAAGAGATGTGCCACGCTGCTGACGTCTCCCACTCACAGATCGGAGAAGCACTCCGCTTACTATAGGTTTGGGCATGGGAGAGATTCACGTCCTTAGCTCCTACATGCTAGGGTATCCGACGTCTTATTAAGAGGGACTAGGATGGTTGCTTGATTGACCCAGCTCCACTCGCATGGAGGTTAGTAAGTTCATTCACAAAGCAACATACGTATGAGTACTACGAATATTAATTCGTAGTACGTACTAGTCGTCACATCTGTTCACTTACGTATTATTTTGTATAAGTGGAGGGATCAGTTGTTGGCACCAACTATGGCACAACACGTTACCCTGGTACAGGTTCGAGTTGGACATGCACTGGGAGCACGAGGTATAGTCTCATCCAAGTGTACTCACCGTATTGCATATATGTCTGATATCCCTACACACCTCTTACATTTTACATATGTTTACGTGCAGTTCATATGGTTGCCCTACACGACCGACATTTTAGCCGGCCTACCCGCGGATTATGCAGTTGGGAGGGACCTCTGGGTTGCCCGAGTACCACTCATTTGTTTTCATATTATCGAGTGGCATCTTCCTGACCAAGTGATGCGTTAGTTCGGCTTTCAGTAGGGCATTCCAGAGCGTTTTTCAATTTCGGGGGTTGATGTAGGTGGGGACAACTTACGAGATTGATGGCCGCGGTCGGGGGAACACGAATTGGGCTGCCGAGCACTCAATGTACGTGGCTATATGGGGGCATCAGTGGGAGTACATTGTACAGGGAATGGAGGCAGAGGGTTCGATGGGTCCGGAGGATGCATATTACCCGTGGTATCGGTCGATCACACGTCGCTTCGTAGATAGGACCACGACCGTTTACATGAACCTCGTAAGAATACACTAACGCGTACATAATTTTTTAGCGTTTACATTAAGTTGTAAATGTGGTAACTCCTTTTTTCGTATGCTGCAGGCGACATACTACAGCAGGTGGACCAACTCTCTTTAGATCCCGTTGTGAGCGATTTAGCGAGAGCAGGTTTGGACGTTGTCTACGAGGATGGGCAACGAATCCCTACACCACGCCGAGCCTCGGCAGCACGAGGTGGTCGAGCAGCTTTCTCCAATTGTCCCTTAAGTCCGGCCTTCTCGCCGCCCATTGTACACAAGGAGTACGTATTCGGGCCATCCGCACCGTATGTCCCATCGACAGCTAACAATATTGCAGGCCTATCTAGTAGACAGGTGGCCGCCCCGTCTGACTCTGCCTCCACACCGTCGATGTCGTACCTGCTAGACGACCCTCTTGATGCGGATGAAGTGGATGCACCTGCGTTGCCACCTTGGACTCGTCCCGAGACTTCATACGACTTAGTTCCCCGTCCGCTTTGCATGGAGATAGATGATCCACTACCTATGGGCGGAGATGACGGGCATGTAGCACATCAACGAGGTCAGACGCCAGATGCGGAGGAGCAGCCAGGAGAGGGTAGACGCAGACGACAGCCACCCCGACACCGGAGACGACCTCCCTACGACATAGAGTAGGAGATCATTGTCATATTATTTGAATTGTACAACATGTATATGTTCATTCTTTCATTTGTACATCATGTATTTGTTCATTACTTAATTTGTACATCATGTGTTTTTTCATTTTTTCATTTGTATAGTTCATCGTATTATTTGAAGTGGCAAGCATCTATTTGTTCATTTTTTAACTTGTGTAGAACGTTGTATTAATTCTTTTGTACATCATGAGGATGTCCATTATTTCATTTACATAGATGAAGGTCTATTATTTCATTTCTACGACATTATATTGTTTTTATTCTGAACTGAAATGATCGCTGTGTTATTTATGTATAATTTTCAATATTTATTCATTCACCATAGTAATTTGATAGTTTGGATGTGTATGTAACTGGTGGATGTAACGTTGTGAACATACTAGTAATTAAATAAAGAGGAAAAATAAAATTTAAAGGAGGTAAAGCAGGGTTCATCGACGAATGCCCTCGCTTCGTCGATGAACTCCTTTATACGGTTCGTGGACGAAGTTCAGTGTTCATCGATGAAGAGATACCGAGAGGGGGTAAATCAGACCCATAGGTTCATCGACGAGCTTTTCACCTTTGTTTACGAACTAACTATTTTGGTTCGTCAACGAGTACATGTGGCACGTCAACGAAGCCACATGGTAGGAGTCTATATATGCATAAATCACGTTTCAGCGAGAATTATTTTCCCTCTTTCATTTTTTCTCACTAGATTTCAGTTCCTCTGCCTTCTCTTTAGATTTGCAACCCCGTTTCTCCTCGGTTCGACAATTAGAAGCTACCATGATGATCTTGGGGAGATTCTCTACAACTTACCCAGAGCAGAATTTCGATTTGAGAAGTTTGGGAACCATCCCAAATTAGGGTAAGTGGGTTATTTGTCTCGTAGGTTTTTTTGAACCTAGATTTGGTTGTAGATGTAATTATACTGGTGTTTGAGATGATTAAATTTTGGTGTTGTGAATTTAGGGTTTTAGGGCTTATATTGCAGGTAGGTTAGGGAACCTAGTGGGTATTCTTAGGAACCCAGATAAATGATAAATAGTTTATAAATTCAAGAAATGGGAGTATGAAAATTATTTTGAAAATTCATTTGATTAAAAGGGAAATATGTATGTTTATAATTTCAGGATTGTGAAATTATGAGCGCAATGGGTATAAGTTAGAAATTCGTAAATGAGCCTAATTTTTCAGGTAAGGGGAAATATGTTATGTCAAATAACTTAGATATTTTATTTGTATAGCATAGCATTTGAATATGAGGTACAAAGTATGGTTTTTAAACTAAATAAAGCGTGGAAATTATACAATACTACAGTTTATATTTATAAAGTTTTATTTAATTGTGTGGAATGAGAAAAATATTGCAATTTTTACAGAATTTTATACAGATTTACAAACTTATGATTATATAGTTTTTACAGAGTTATGAAATACAATTTTATTTACAGAACAACGACTATACAGAGTTTTATAGAATTATAGTTTACATGGTTATACAGAATTATAATATACAGTATTTTATAGAACCATGTTTATACAACATTATACAAAACCATGTAATACAATATCTTATAGAAACATGTTTATATAGAATGTTTTACAGTACCATGATTATACATAATGCTTTATAGAACCATGTTATACAGAGCATGAAACCATGACATATAAAATATAGATTGTACAAAAATACAGTTATACAGAGATTTATAGCGTCATGGTTAATACAGATGATACGGAATCATGGTAAAACAGTTAGATCTTATATAAAAATAGTATTATATAGTATTAGACCCTGATGGAATAAAGCAATTTACAGAGTATGGTACCGTAGTTATACAGTATAGACAGTGCAACCATACATCTCAGATAGAGTATAGTAAAGCTGATTGTGCCACAGGTAGAGTAGAGGACTCCCTGGCGTCTGGACCAGGTGGAGTGGGGCCTTTCATGCCAGAGGCATATACAGATGCGTACAGCTAGGAAGACATTGGAAGGCCAACCAGTGTCTAGCCTTCCCTACAGGCCACACAACGCAGTCATGAAGGGTTAATCATGACATACAACCATCCAGGGGAGGTTTATAGAGTTATGTATGTATTATAGCATTCACAGCGAACAAAGATTACTTATTATAGATAGAACTACAATTGAATAGATAACTCATAAAATAATGTATTTTAAATGACATAGATGTGGATTGTTATACTAATACTTTTTACATGATATCCTATTTATAGTTTTAATTAAAGGTTATAATTTATGTACTAACTGATATTGTTAACTTTGATGCAATCGCAAGAGGGGGAGGGGTGAATTGGAGATTAATAAATTACCTCCTAGTTTGTTTAATCCAACAATCAGTATTACACAACCTAAGGACAGTCTAAGCGATTTCAATTCCAAATAGATATTAAATTAAAGCATAAACATATAGGTGCAGAAAATAAAGTGCGGAAAGTAAACTGATACCAGATATGTTATCGGGGTTCAGCCAAATTGCCTACGTCCCCGCCTTGGCTACACCAGCACAAGGATTCCACTACGGCTCACTTAACGGGTGGAGCGACACCGTTTACAACATGCCTTACTAGGGTGGCACACCTAACTTTCCTAACCAAGTTTAAGCCAGTCTGGGACTATTCAATAGGGCTAGTCTCCCTCTTCAGGCCCACACCTGGAATACAACACAAGATATGACATTTGTGTACGCGGAAATATGCTTCTTACATAAGCAGATATGTATACCAATATGGCTTAATCAATAACGCAAGCACGAATGATATGTAAATATGGTCAGTGCTTAAAGATGTGTGCTAAACACTCAATCAAGTAAGAATAATCAATCAAGATCTAGAGTGTATATGTAAGCAAGATTTGAAATACATTATTGAATATCACAATATCAGATCAAGGTTTCAAAAGATGCTAGCAAGATGATTTAAACAACCTTAACAAGATGTTCTCAATATACTAATCACAAGGGATGTTTGAATGCAAGCTTGTAAAATAAATTTTGCACACAAAAATATAGGCTAAGGTAACTTGCAATGACAATGCAAGAACCACAAGCCTCTAAGTCTTCCCACATAAGATTTATCAAATAAAATAAGTGGGAGAACTTAATGCTTTACTTTTAATAAAAATCAATCAATCAATACAACAAATGAGAGTATGAGCAAATTAGAATGAAGCACAAGCACACAAAATATACTAACAACACTTGAATGATCAAGGAAAATGAAGTGTATGAGTGTATGAGAGTAGTATGGGCTAAAATATGATTTTTGAATTTGAGAAAATTTTGGCCTTAATGATCTTGCTAATCCTTGCTAATTTTTGCAAATGAACATGTATATATAGGCAAAGGCAGATTTATGACTGTTGGGGACCTAATGAGAATTATTAGAAAAGTTTTAAACCTGTTTAAAGAGAATAATCCCATTTAACCAATTTAACTACGGTAAATATTAATTCAACCCGAGAGCTTTCGAGTGCCCAGTCCAAGGTTCGGGTGCCCGAACAGACTCAATGCCTAACATGTGTTTTTGAGGTTCAGTTGCCTGAAGGATACTTCGATTAGCCGAACAGAGGCAATTCCTTAAAAAGACCGCAGTTTGGGTGCCCGGTCTACAATTTCGTTAACCAAACTTATAGGTTCGGTCGTCTGAGGCCATTTTGAACACAAAGGTTCAGGCGCCCGGGTTAGTGAAAAGTACTCTGACAGGGGTTTCGTTGATCGAGGAAGATGTGTACAATATGGTTTGGTTTGTCGAATAAAAGTCAACAAGTTGATCTATCCATGGCTCGGTCGCTTGAGGCGTTTTGAACACCACAAATTTGGTCGCCTGACCTCTCACAAGATTTTCAATTAAGTCCAATTTTGCTTCAGTTAACTCCCTTGATATATTAAGTGATGTTGGGGACTTGGTGCACTATGTGTAGGTACCGAAAGTCCAACTAGGGTCGTTTTGAGCATACCTACTTATTATGCAAAATGCAAATTATTACAAGCCATATGGGTGTACAATCCATAATAAAATTACATCCTAAAATTAAAAAAAAATGAATAATAATTACAAAATACAAGCTCGATTTCTTCATACTTCTACTTGATCACCGTACACCATCATGATGCGTATTTCAGTTCGAATACATGTGTAGGGTGAACCTGCATGCAAGCCTTAGTACAAACATTAGTACCAAGAGTATTTGTCATTATCAAAACTAGGTGTGACCTATCAGGTCAACAATCTCCCCCTTTTTGATGATGTCAAATACTTTATGCAAAAGTGGGTACAACCTAGAAAGGCTCCCCTTGACTTTATGCATAAAAACAATTAAAGCTCAATGTACTCAATAATTTAAATCATTGTACCCAATTTTGCCTCTTTTTCCCCTATTGGTAACAGCAAAAAGGGTTAAAAAATATAGCATGAAGGCAAAGAAATCATTTAGATACAAAAAATATAATTGGAGGATTTCAAAAAAAATTTCGGTAGCATACCGTTTGAAAATAGAGCATTCCCAAAATAACTTTGTACCTAAGTGATCTGTTTTGAGTTTCAACCAGGAGCATATTGCAAATTTCATTTAATCAACTCAAACAATACAAAAATTAAAGGCTAATATTATCATGCAGCACAAATGACTTACTCTCCCAACTGATGAGTATGCAAGGATGAAAATAATTTTTATTTGGCTTTCACTCATCATTTTAAAAAGATTTTAATATTTAATCTATTATAATCATCTTTGATTTTCGCTTGTTAGCAAACATATGCATTCCCACAATATATAAAGCAAGAAAAGATATGTGGGAGTTTTCAAATGTTAGAGTTTTCAAATGTATGCATTGATACCAGTTGTTAGTGTATTCCAACAAGATGTAGAATTATAGTATTGAATACATTTCATTTTCTCAGAGTCATATATTTTTCAAAGTAAAATGGTTCCCCCTAAGAATGTGCATTTTCTTTAAATTTATACCTTGAACACAATGCAAGGTTTATTTTAGAAGCACAACTTAGGTTTTAAAACATTTAGCATTTATAAAGGATATAGGATATGTGCAGTGATTTTGAAAAATTTCGGCAACAATTTGTCTAAAAATGTGATTTATCCCATAAAACCTGCCAATTTCAAAACATTTATATATGTATGTACAACGATCTCCAGATGATTCAAATAAAAATGAGCTAAGTGCAGACATTTTAAAATCCAAAAATAGATTTTTCATGCACATCCATTTTTATTTTAGAAAACATTTCAATATTTTTGGGAAGATGTCTACCAAAAATCCGGCAACATGCCATATGTAAACAATACATTTCCCAAATTAACTTGCACAAGAAGATTCTCAAACAAACAGTATTTCACAAGTTTTGAGCATGCGAGAACCTAAATTTACCAGCGGGCAATACACAACCACTACATCCGCCATGCAGGAGGCTTTCATCACAAACATGCATTTTAGTAGTATAATCATGTAAGTATAAAAAAAACATGCAAGTCTAAATACCATAAGATATATATAAATATAAGCAAAATCACAATCACCACAAGATAGTATTTGTATGTATCTGTGTATGTGTGTGGTGAGTGTGTATGACCGAAAAATAAAAATAAAGAAGTTGTTTTAATTATTACAAACCTGTTGGCCTTTTAAGGCTTAACATCTTGTTTTGATGCTAACAAACAAGTAGAACTTAACATGCTTTGTTAAGTGATGTATTTTCAGGACTCAATGATGAATGCAAGGTTAAAGAATTCATGAAAGCTTGTATTTCAAAGAAGGATGATTATATCAAAGCTTGAGGCATGGATTAAAACTTGAAGATTGTGAGAGCATTGGTATTAAATAAAAGCTTCAAGATTGAAAGCCCAAGTGATCAACATGGAAAGCTTAAAGAAAGATGAAGCAAGCATAAAGACCTCAAGGAATTCAAGAATTGAAAATTTGAAAGAATCTAGGAAATTTCATGTATGTATTTCAAAGAATTTCAATATGGATGCATGAAACTCTTAGGTTAATTTCTAGGATCTAGATACCTTTGAACATCCTTGGAAAATATTTTTATAAGGTCAAAGATTGTTTCAAAAAGGTTAGAATCATTTTTAGAATGAAAAATACCAAAAAGAGGATTTCTCAAATGCTGTCAATTTTTCAACATCTGCATTGATGTACATTTTTCTCTATCAAAAAATATTTATTTTAAAATGTGTTCAACATGAAAGTTTTTGTATTTTCTCTTAGATTTCATTTGACACCAAGAACATAAAATTTGGAGTTACATAGAAAACGTTATGATCAAATGACTGAAGGGTGTTCGAAGCTGACAGTCTAACAGACGACTATCAAGAAATGGACAGCCGATTGCCAGTGCACTTTGAGGCGTATGTTCGTGTTTGGACAGCCGAATGCCACCTTACTGTCCCTTTGGTTTAATTGGACAAATGACTACCAAAAAGGGACAGTCATCTGTCACGTGGCTGTTTTGAATTTTTTCATAACGGTCAAATTTTTAAATGAGGTTGCTTTGGGCTCAAAATTTATGAAAACTTGGGGAATACTCCAAGTCACTTGGGGATCAAGTTACATACTTTTTAAAGTTTATAAATAAGCATCAAAGATCATTGAATCAATGCACCAACAATTCAATTCAGCAAAAATTCAAAATCTCTCTTAATTGCTCTCAAATTCTCAAGGCTCTCTCTTGCTCTCAACTTGCACAAATTCAACTGAGTTTTTACTGATCTTCTTCCACTGGAATTGTGCTTCAAATTATAAATCTTTCAATCATTGAAAGAATTAATCGGTGATATACTTCATTGAGCTTCAAGTTAAATTTCATATTGTTATTTACTTTGAAGTATATAGTTTTGAATTGTTGTACTAATCAGTTCTTTGTGTGAACAATTATTTGTACACAAATATTTGATTTATTTCTTGTAGATTGATGATTCTAAGGATTTTTTGGATATTGGCTATGCAAGGGGATATTGCGTAGAGAGGTGGGCTCTAGCCTAGTGAGGAGTGACCAGATGAGGGGATATCGTTTGGAGAAGGCGGGCTCTAACCTTAACCAAGGAGTGTTGTAAAGGTTTGTTCCGCTTGTGAAAGCAACATGTTTAATGAATCCTTTGGTAGTTTGCCAAAGGCGAGGACGTAGGCTGGGAATAAGCCAAACCTCATAAAAATCTCCGTCTCACTTTTTCTTTCCCTACTCTTTATTTTCAGTACATATTTAAATTGCGTGGATGATTTAAATTGAAAATCATATATACTATGTATATTTGGACATCAAGTAAACTTGAAGTCTGATTTTGATTTGGGTTTCGAAAACCGAAAGGGAATACGTTGGTTATACCATATCTTGCGAAAACCATACGGGAGTACGTTACTTGGTTAAACATCCCAAAGATAAATTAATTGGGAGTTTATTTGAATTCTGAATATTGGGAAGAGTGTGGATATTGTGTTGATTGGATTTCATATTACACATCATATTAAAGAAGCAAATCCATTACTACAGGGTTTGATTCAAATTTATAACCAGGGCTGACAACAAAAGCTGAAAGTTGAATTTAATATATTGATATATTGTGGTTGAATGGTTTAAAGTTTGAATGTGTTTATATTCCAAAGAGTTTTGAATCTTGCATACTTTCATTAATCTAATAGTGCTGAGTTAACTCAAACTTGGCAAATAAATTGGTTGTTTGGTTTGGAGATTGTGCTTAATTAATTAGTTGTTTAATTGGGTTGTTGATTGGATAAAGGAAACTAAGTTCTTGTGTGATTGACAAATTAAACAAACAAGTCAAGAATTGGTTAAAAGAAATAAAAGAAGTCTAAAGGATTCTTAAAAAGAATTAAAAGAAAATTTTAAAATCCAATTCACCCCCTTCTTGGGACTACACCTTGCTTTTCAATTGGTATCAGAGCGGGGTTATAACAAATCCTAACAAGTAGTTATAGAAAGATCTAATGGCACACTTAGGTGTAGCTCCCTTTGGAGAGGGACAATCTTCAACTTGGCCACCAATCTTTTGTGGACACAACTATACATTTTGGAAAAAGGGAATGCAAATATACCTTCAAACCATGGATTGAAAAGCTTGGGAGGTTGTCACGGATGGTGATCTAATTCCTACCACATTAGTAGATGGAAAACAAATACCTAAGGAAAAGAAAGATATGATTGAAAGAGATTATAAGATGTTGCAAATAAACTCTAGTGCTATGAATGCTCTATATTGTGCATTAGATGCCAATGAATTTAATAGAGTAATGGCTTGCAAATCAGCTAAGAAAATATGAGACAAGTTAGAAGTAACATATGAAGGAACTATAGATGTTAGGGATAATAGGATTGGTATGCTCACGAGTGAATATGAAGTTTTTAGGATGAACTCGTATGAATCCATAACTAATATGTTTATTAGGTTCACTCTCATAATCAATTCCCTAAATGCACTAAGAAAAACCTACACTACTTATGAGATGATAAGGAAAATTCTTAGAGGGTCTCCACCTATATGGGAACCAAAAGCCACTGCCATAAACGAAGTAAGAAATTTGAAAAACACTTCCTTAGATGAACTTATAGGTTCTCTCCTTACATATGAAATGATAATGAATGAAAAGAGTGCAAAAACCAAAGCCCAAGAATCAATAGCCTTTAAAGCCTTAAAAGAAAACTCAAGTAGTGAAATGGATGAAGATGAAGAAGCCTTCATATCTAAAAAGCTAGTAAGGATACTAAGAAGGAGAAACAAATTTAAAAGAAGAAACCAAGACTCTGAATCAGATGAAAAAGGAGAAGAAATCAGCAAAAAGAAATCTAAAAGTAAAACTCTTACATGCTATAATTGCAACAAAGTTGGACATTTAAAACCAGAATGTCCTCTACTTAAGAAAGAGTCTAAGAAGAAAAAGAAAAAGGCCATGAAAGCCACTACTTAGGACATGATGAGTACAAGTAATTCAGAAAATGAATCAAGTAACCAAGAGGTTGCTTATACGTGCTTTATGGCTTGGGATGATGAGGAAAGCTCCTCATCTAAATCTTTAAATAATTCTTGTAGTGATGAATCCAGTGATGAGTGTATGCCATCTTATGATGAATTACAAAATGATCTATTCAAAGTACATAAGATGCTGATTAAAGTAACCAAACAAAACACATCATTAAAAAACAAGAATGAAAGAATGATGAAAGAACTAGAATCTCTTAGAAATGTTGAAAGATAAAAGGATTCAAGAATCAAGAAAATATAAAGTAAGAATGAAGTTATAACAAAGGAGTTAGAATCCAAAAATCTTGCTGAAAAGGAAAAAGACTTGAAAATCAAAGAATTAGAATGCAAGAATGAAAAAATGATAGAAAATCTTCGATCCCTATCCTCTACGGTATATGAGAAATATATATATATATATATATGTATATATAATTAGAGGATAAAATCAGAAAATTATCTCCAGAATTAGAGAAATCACAAACGAAAGTTGATGATAAGAAAGATAAAGAGGTAAATGATCTCAAGAATGAAATTGAAGATAAAGAAAGGATCATTTATAACTTTACAAAAGGAAAAACAAACTTTGACAAAATGCTAGGCTCCCAAAGGATGTCTCTAAACAAAGAAGGCATTGGATTTAATGGAATTGAAAATAAAAAGAAAATGAATCTTTACATGGGTTATTTCTCAAAAGCCTCCAAAGATAATGCGAGCACATCCTTTAATGCTTACACTAACACCATATGCTATCAATGTAAGAAAAAGGGGCATATAAAGTTTGAATGTCCATTTAAGAGAAAAGGAGTGAAAACTAAACAAATATGGAGAGTTAAAGAAACATCCTTTATCAAACCAACCGGACCCAAGAAAGTATGGGTACCAAGATGAAAGACTAGTTCATAAATGAAAAACTCCATGGATTAAGTCATTCCCCTTTAAAAATTGAGAAAGTAACTTAATTCATGATCAACACATGAGTTTAAGAGCTTATTATAACAAATTCAAAAATGACATTGTTGGCAAAGTCATACGATGATTTTTTTTTTCAAAGCTTAACTTAAGAAAATATCAAAGTGAGCTTATTAGGCAAAGAAACTTAGAGACCTTAGTATAAAACTTGGAATAAGTTTTTCAAAGATAAACAAGTTCATATTCCAAGATTATTTGAGCAAAGAAGAAAGAACTCAAAAACATGTTGAAATAAGGAAAATCTAGTTGACAGATGACTGGAAAATTAAGAGTATTTTAACTGAAGTCAGAAGCCTAACAGACGACTATCAAGGTTTTGATAGACAACTGGAAAATTAAGAGTATTTTAATTGAAGTCAGAAGCCTGACATACGACTATCAAAGTTTTGACAGACGACTTCCAGTAGGGGTGAGCATAATTCGTGGAAACCCGAATTAACCAAATTAACCAACCAATTTCGATCGGTTTGGTTCGGTCAAGAAATAGGGTCGGTTCAGTTCGGTTACAATTTTACCAATTTTTGGTTAATTGGTTATTGGTTCGGTTAATATGAATTTTAATTCGGTTAATCGAATTAATCGAATTAATAATTAGTGATTCTAGTGATTGCATACCCACAATCAAGATTACTGAGAAGATGAAAATTATTAAAGGATAGAAGATTGCAATTTGTGGTTCAATTTGCTCAGGTAAATCAAGCTTACTTTGTAGTATTTTGGGTGAAATACCCAAAATTTATGGGCAGCATTATAAGGTTTATGGATTAGAGCGCTTGGATTCAAACAAGAACAATTAGAGAGAATGTTTTGTTTGGCAAGGAAATGAACAAGGCCTTCTATTGGGATGTTCTAGAAGTATGTGCTTTGAACTGGGACATTGAGACATGGGCACACGGAGATTTAAGTGTAGTGGGAGAGAGGGGGATGAATTTAAGTGGAGGGCAAAAGCAAAGGGTTCAACTAGATTGATGCCACATCACCTTGAATTTTGTTAGCCATATTTAAATGGAACTAAATTGTATTTGTCTTGCAGAAATGTCTAATGCAACTTTTGTCACAAAAGACTGTCCTTTATAGTTTATACCACCCATCAGTTGGAATTCCTACATGCTTCAGAATTAGGAACCTTTGAGCCATGGTTTCAATATGGATTTTTTTTAGGAGCTACTTAATTAAGCTGAAATGGGGCATACTGAGCATACTTTTAAGAGTTGGTGAGAATTAGGAGCTGCTTGTTGGTAACGGTATAAATTCTACTCTTATAGTTTAATACCAAAATATCCTTTCTATTAATAAAATTAATGGATGAGATGCTTAATTAAGTTGGAATTGGTAAAAAAATTTATAATTATATTCTATTTTTAATAATTAATTTCAAATTATTTTGGTTAAATTCGGTTGACCGAATTACCCGAAAAGGTAGGGTCGGTTTCGGTTTGGTGAGCTTCCTTTGTCCGGTCGGTTTGGTTATTAGAAATCATTAACCAAAAATTTTGGTTTATTTGGTTAATTAACCAAATTTGGTCGAACCGACTGTTTGCTCACCCCTATGCGTATGCGTGTGTGTGCGTGTATGCACTGTACTGGAACTGTATTGTGAGAATACTGGAATTGCATTAAATGTATTTATTTGCTGTCATGATAACACTCGAATTCCACACACTAATATAACCTGTGTTTGCCCTATTGAGATGTGTCTTACCCCTGCTGTACGTACATTTTTATAGGTCCTTCGAGTAACCGGAACTAGCGTCCTAGAGTTGGGAGCGTAGTAGCCGGTGTACTGCGGATAGCGCTTGGGTAAGTGCTAGGACTTTTGTTTCGTGGGTTGCCATTTTGGGGTATGTTGGCACTCGGATGTACGTTTTGTATGTATGGAGCCTAGACTTCGTTTTGGTTTTGTATAGACTCTGGTATGGTATGGTACAGTACATATATAAAATGACCCTTTTCTGCTGCGTATATGATTTGTGTATGGATGCGTATAGGGTGCCTAGTAACCCCACTGAGTCGGACCCTCATTCATTATGCTGTATCGTTGTTATTTGTATGATACAGGGACATGTTAGGTTACTAATTCACCCTTGGATCCCATTTTCGGGTTCGGGGCGTGACAGCTTGATATCAAAGCTAACCAGGTTACGAGGTCTTATATACTTGGTTATGTGTAGCTATGTGTACATACCAGAGTATAGGATGTTAAACATGGGTAGAGTTGGTTGAGGGTTGTTCTGTTGCTAGACCGGGACTTTTTGGCGCTATTTCGTGTTTTTCCTGGAATGATGATTTTAGTAAAATCAAGGCAACCATTGATGACTTCTGTGTCGGTGTGATAGGACAGACCTAGGCTTGTGAGATGGTAGTTAACATGAGTGTGTGTCAATTATTGTGTTAATTGTACGTGATCTAGGAGTCCTAACTGATTCCTATTCTATTTCAGAATGGAGCCCAAGGATAACAACTTGGGAAGCAGTTCCAAGGGAACTGCGAATGATGAGTCGCATTTGGTGCCTCAAGATTTGACGAGGCAGGTTATACGGGAAATCAGGTGGAGAGTCAAGAGACGGGAACGCTCTTCTACTGTTGCAAGGTGTACCATCGAGAGGTTCACATGTATGCACCCACCGACGTTTGTAAGGGGACCCGACCCGATTATAGCGGAGGACTGGGTCGGGAAGACTGAGAGGATTCTGAAAGTCCTTCACTATACAGATGAGCAAAGAGTCCTATACGCTACCTTCCAGCTGTCTAGGGAGGTGTGGCATTGGTGGACTATCGTGAATCTGCTGGAGAAGCAGAGAGTCGGTGTCTCTAGGATGTCTTGGAGCCGTTTCATGGAGGTGTTCTTTTATAGATACTTCCCCGCTTCCACTTGCGATGTGAAGGCGGATGAGTTTTCTGCTCTATCTCAGGGAGATTTGATGGTGCAAGGGTACGCTGCTCGGTATATTAAGCTATCCCACTTCGACCGTGTTTGATCTCGAGTGAGTACGAGAAGACTCAAAGATTTGAGAAGGGTTTGAGGAAGGATATCCGTAGGCTAATGGGTATGCTTCAGATCCGCGAGTTCTCGGTCTTGGTAGATAAAGCAACGGTGATGGAGACTGGTATCCAAGAGGATGAGGTGGATCGAGAATTAAAGATGAGGAACAAGGGCTCAGTTTACAGTCAGAATACTGAGCCCCGGGGTTCGCAGTCAAGTTAGACCAGTGAGCATTGAACCAAATGCCACAGATGGCACGAGGGTGAGTGCTGGGCATTTGGGGGCAACTGCTACAACTGTGGCTAGTCAGGTCACATGTTTCACGATTGTCATGCACCGAAGCAAGGCGTGCCTGCAGCTAGTGTGAACCGGGTTAGCAACTAGATGCCTCAGGGAACCATTCAGGCAAATACAGCTCTGTCGAGAGTATTTTCTCTTACTTTAGCAGATGTTGAGCATGCAAGGAACGTAGTGACAGGTACCTTATTATTGCTTTCAAATAAAGTTTTTGTATTGTTTGATTCGGGTGCAACCCACTCTTTTATATCTATGAGTTTTATAAAGCTGTGTGGGGTTGAGACCCAAGTCATGAGCGAGGTATTATCTGTTGCAACACCATCTGGGAGTGTATCATTCCATTGGAGGATGTTAGGAGACTGCCCAGTGTTTATTCAGGGAAGGCTGCTACCAGCGAATCTTAGGGTATACGATGTGTCGGGGTTCGATGTCATTCTGGGGATGGATTGGTTGTCTTCCAATTATGCTGTGATCAACTGTCATAGGAAGGTAGTAGTTTTCAGGCCTCTTGGGAGCAAGAGTATGAGTTTGTGGGATCATGTGTGTGTTCGACGCCATAGGTCCTATCGGCATTGCAGGCAAGGAGGTTACTCTTGGACGGGGGTCTGGGGTACCTAGCTTGTGTGAAGGAACCGCCGCGGAATGAGTTGAGACTCGAGGATATTTGGGTAGTTAGTGGGTTCCCGGATGTGTTTCCAAAAGACTTACTCGGTTTACCTCTGGATCGTGAGGTGGAGTTCCCGTTAGAGTTGCTGCTTGGAAAGGCACTGATCTCTAAGGCTCCATACCGGATGGCTCTAGCAGAACTTTGAGAGTTGAAAGAGCAGTTGCAGGAATTACTAGACAGGGGATTCATCCAACCTAGTGTTTTGCCCTAGGAAGCTCCAGTACTGTTTGTGAAGAAAAAGGACAGGTCGATGCGGATATGCATTGATTATCGTGAGATTAACTAAGTGACGGTCAAGAATCGTTACCCTTTGCCTTGTATTGATGACCTCTTTGACCAGTTGCAGGGAATGCAGGTCTTTTCAAAGATTGACTTACGGTTAGGGTATCATCAGGTGAGGGTTAGATTTGAGGATATAGCGAAGACTACTTTCCAAACTAGATATGGCCACTATGAGTTCTTGGTTATGATGTTTGGGTTGACCAATGCTTCGACGGTGTTCATGGATTTGATGAGTTTTCCATGAGTACCTGGATCAGTTTGTAGTGGAAGAGCATGAGAACCATTTGAGATTGGTATTACAGACCTTTCAAGAGAGGAAGTTGCATGCCAAGCTGAAGAAGTGTGAGTTCTGATTGAAACAGGTCGCGTTCTTAGGCCATGTGGTGTCTGAGGGTGGTATCTTAGTTGATCCTAGCAAGATTGAAGCGGTGGTCGATGGGTAAGACCGAAGAGTGTGCAGGAGGTTCAGAATTTTCTAGGACTGGCAGGTTACTATCATCGGTTCATAAAGGGTTTCTCTAAATTGTTTGGGCCTTTGACACGTTTGACCAGGAAAGGGGTAAAGTTTGAGTGGACAAGTGATTGCGAGCAGTGTTTTTAGGAGTTAAAGCACCGACTGGTTACTGCTCCAGTTTTGACCATTCCTTCGAGAGATGACAGTTTTTGACCATCCTTGAAGGGTTTGGGATGTGTGCTTGCTTCTTGGCAACTTAAGGAGTATGAGAAGAATTACCCTACGCATGATTTGGAGTTGGCTGCTGTTGTATATGCACTGAAGATCTGGCGACACTATTTGTATGGTGTGCAGTGTGAGATTTTCACTGACCACAAAAGCCTCAGGTACTTTTTCACGTAGAAGGAGCTGAATATGAGGCAGAGGCGGTGGCGAGATATGATAAAGGACTATGATTGCACGATCAGTTATCACTCGGGGAAAGCTAATGTGTTGGTTGATGCGTTGAGTCAGAAATTAGAACCTATGGCTATATCTGCGGTTGTAGCTCAGCATCACATCATACAAGATCTGGAGAGCTCAGCTATAGAGTTGGTGCATGGTGACCATCAGGCTTGCCTTGCTAGTTTGGTGGTCCAGCCGACTTTTTTTGAGCGTATTAAAGCCGCGCAGGCTAGTGTTGCGGAGTTAGCTGAGATTATGGAGAAAATGCAGCAGGGATTGGCTGCGGATTTTAACATCTTAGAGAAGGTGAGTTTGATCTGGGAGATGATTAAATCAGCTCAGAGTCGGCAGAAGAGTTATGCAGATGTTCACCGCTGTTAGTTAGAGTTCGAGGTCAGGGGTAAGGTATTTCTACGTATCGCTCCGATGAAAGGAGTGATGAGATTTTGGAGGAAGGGCAAGTTGAGCCCAAGGTACATTGGACCATTTGAGGTTCTTGAGCAAGTGGGTCCAGTAGCCTATAGGATTGCACTACCCCCAGTACTCTCGAGGGTCCACGATGTGTTTCACGTAGCCATGTTGATGAGGTACGGGTTGGATCCATCATATGTTATCAGTTTTGATGAGTTGGAAATTGGGGATACTTTAGCGTTTGAGGAGATACCTGTTCAATTTCTAGACCATAAAGTTCAGAAGCTTCGTACCAAAGATATAACATTAGTGAAGGTATTGTGATGGAACCACGAGGTTGAGGAAGCTTCTTGGGAACTGGAAATGGAAATATGCCGGAAGTATCCACAGTTGTTTTGAGTACTTGTATGTCATCCTGCTTTGGGTTGGGATAGCTGGTTAGTCATCGGAAGTGTGTGTATTGTGAACTCCTAAGACGGTTGTATATGTAACTATGGTATTCCTCCGCCATAAGTGAGGGTATGCATGTATGTATTCAGTTGTATATATGTGTTATGTTGGGGGCTGCGCTGTAGTAGTTGCTAGTTTTTCTCTAGAGTTGAGTATGTGTGAGTGTTTAATTGTATGTATGAGGTCATGAATGAGAGATTGAAAATTTCGAGGATGAATTTTTTGTAAGGATTTGAGGTTGTAAGAACCCGAACTGTGATAGGTGGGTTTAATTTAATAAGAGAAGGGTAAAATTGGAAGTTGAGTAGGCTTCGTCGATGAAGCCAGATTTCGTCAACGAAAGCTTTGTTATGCTCGTCGACAAAGTTCAGAGGCTCGTCGATGAGGAGAAGTCGAGAGATTTCGAGAAACCGGGAATCTGAGACTTGTCGGCGAGGTCACCGTTTCATCGACGAGTTGTTTATATGACCTTGTCGATGAGGACACCATTTCGTCGATGAGGACGCCTGAGCCAAAGGGCTATAAATATCCATTCTCTTGTTTCCAAGCTAAGAAATCTAAATATCCTCTCTCTCTCTCTCTCTCTCTCTCTCTCTCTCTCTCTCTCTCTTTAAGAACTCGAATGGGTCTCTCTCTTTAGATTTCTCTGTCGTTTGTCGCTGGAATCGACGATCTGACGTTACCACGAGGATCAAGGAAGGATTCTTTGCAAAACCTACGGATTGGAATCCCGTTTTAGAGATTTTTATGTTTCGGCTTCAAATCGAGGTAAGGCTCGATTTTCTTTTCTGATTTGGTAGTTTTATAGAGGACGGAGTTGTGTGTATTTTCTATACTTTTTTTTGTAGATTTTGAGAACTTGGTTCATTGTTTAGGAGCCGTAGAGTTTGGGATCGATCTTTTGGGGGAAAAGGTAAGGGAATGCAGTTTATATTAGTTATTTTCGAAATCTAACTTGGTAGAACGGTGGTTCACGGTCCTGTGTGCGTTTTGGTTACTCATTGGGGGGAATCTGACGGGTAAAATTATAGGTTTTTCATGTTACAGTTTTAGGAAAAAGGGGGTATTGGGTTGCATCCCTAGTTTTGTTGAAAACTATTGGTATATTGTGATTTATACTGTGTATTAGGGATGGTCGTGCCTTGATTTTGTTTTAAACTGTATATGATTGGAAAACATGATTTTCGGATTACCAAATGGGTGTGGTATGTTTGGTTATATGAGCATGCATGAATGTGTTATGTTGAAATGCAATAGGAACTGGGTTCCAAATTGTTCCAGGTACTGAAAGAGTGTCCGACTCTATATCCGAGGGCGTGTGTTTATCACCTGCCATGTAGGCAAGAGTGTTCGACTCTATATCCGAGGACATGAGCCTATTCTGGTAGCTCACCGAAGGCTGTGGATCCACCAGTTAGCGCTGGCACAATGCCATGGGAATCTGGGATTAGCCATGTGCCGGTGGCGCTGTATTCCCAAGTTGGCTACGGGCCAACGTCGTATGTTGCAGACCGACTTCGGGTTGAGGGGTGTGACGACACCGTGTAGATCATGGGTGTGCGTATGTAGGGGTGAGCATAATTCGGGGAAACCTGAATTAATCGAATTAACCGACCAATTTTGGTCGGTTCGGTTTGGTCAAGAAATAGGGTCGGTTTGGTTCGGTTACGATTTTACCAATTTTTGGTTAATCTATTATCGGTTCGGTTCACTGTATTGGAACTGTATTGTGAGAATACTGGAATTGCATTAACTGTGTTTATTTGCTGTCATGATAATACTCGAATGCCACACACTAATATAACCTGTGTTTCCTTACTAAGATGTGTCTCACCCCTGCTGTACGTACATTTTTACAGGTCTTTTGAGTAGCCGGAAATAGTGTCCTAGAGTTGGGAGCGTAGTGGGTGGTGTACTGCGGGTAGCGCTTGGGTAAGTGCTAGGACTTTTGTTTTGCGGGTTGCCATTTTGGGGTATGTTGGCACCCGGATGTACATTTTGTATATATGGAGCGTCGACTTCGTTTGGTTTTGTATAGACTCTGGTATGATATGGTACAATACATGTATAGAATGACCCTTTTCTGTTATGTATATGATTTGTGTATGGATGCGTATAGGGTGCCTGGTAACCCCACGGGGTCGAACTCTCATTCATTATGCTGTATCGTTGCTATTTGTATGATACAGGGACAAGTTAGGTTACTAATTCACCCCTGGGTCCCATTTTTGGGTTCAGGACGTGACATGTCGGGTCAGAGAGATGGTTTGTTATCGATGCCATCAACCTAGCTACATAGCGAGAGACTGCTGAGCACCGCCAGCTTTTGCACCTGCTCTTAAACCATACCGAGGTGGTCATCAAGCACCCTGAGGAGGTCAGCAGAGGAATACTGCCCCAATACAAGTCTATGCTTTGACGCCAGGAGATGCTGAGACGGCAGGAGATGTCGTGACAGGTACTGTTTCAATGCTGTCATATAAATCTATTGCCTTATTTGATTCATGGGCGACTCATTCTTTTATCACCTGGTAATTTGTTTAATTTCGTATGATAAAAACTCAGTCGTTAGGTATTAGTTTGTTAGTGTCTACACCGATTAGGGATGTAGAGTAGTGTAGAAAAGTACTTAAGAATTGTCCATTTTGGATTCAGGGGAGGTCTTTACCAGCCGACTTGATAATTTTAGATATGCATGGGTTTGAGGTAATTTTGGGAATGGACTGGCTAGCTGCTAACTACGCCAGTATAGACCATTGTCAAAGAGAGATAGTATTTAGATCTCCAGGAGGACAGGAGTATAGATTTGTGGAGTCATGTGTGTGCACCCCACTATAGATGTTGTCCACCACTTAGGTGAGGAGATTGTTGCTGGAGGGTTGTCAGGGATGTTTGGCCTACGTGAAGGAAGTATCAGAAAGGGAGTTGAAGTTAGAGGATATCCTGATAGTGAAGGATTTTCCTGATGCATTTTCAGAGGATCTGCTAAGACTGCCTCCTGATTATGAGGTAGAGTTTGCTACTGACCTAGCTCCGGAAACAACACTGAATTCTAAAGCACTGCACAGAATGGCACTGGCAGAATTAAAAGAGTTAGAGGAACAACTACAAGAATTATTAGATAAGGGTTTAGCAGGCCCAGCGTGTCACCCTGGGGAGCGCCAGTATTGTTTGTGAAAAAGAAGGATGGGTCGATGAGAATGTGCATTGACTACATATTTTCATATTTCCATAAGTCAATCAAAATAGTGGGGACAGTTTAATCTTAAAATTAAGATGCCCATAAGAATGTAAGATACTAAGTGGGAAACAATTGGACTCCAATGTCTTGTGGAAATTCTTTATTCCCTGGAAGTGATGTTGTCACCGTAACCTGAAAACAAACATGAGAATAAGATGTCATGGGCATCACATTGCCAAGTATTCCCAAGGATCCTGTGAACCAAATAACACCTAACAGAATTATCTTTAGCAACTTACTTACAAGAAAAAAAAATCATAATGATACTCGGACCTTTAGCAATCTCCTATTCAGAAGGAAAACCATATATGCTAGGACCTAGAGCTTTATCTTTTCGCTCTATCCTGTGCGAATCCTACTTGGAAATGGGACACCACTTCAACCGCTTAGGCATCGGCTCAGTTGGAATTCGATTTGTATATAACTTAATATGAAATCTTCTATTGTTGTCTGCAATTGATTATGGCTTTTGAAGCCATCTTCAGAATCTAATCCTTCTACCGTTAGCAACTCTCTAGCATAAATGAATATCTCCCTTTTCTTCCTGGTCTATTTCACACAAGAGTTATGCCGCCAGACAATGTACAATCACTGATCATAGCTGACTAAACAACTTCATTTATATTGTATTTTATACCGAAAAACCAAGACATGGGTTTATTGCATATTTTTCCAGTCACTGGAACAAGATTATGGTTGGCTTGAAGTCAATATACCAAGACTTAGACTTGCTATAATTGCAATTCATGTTTTACATTGAAGATATTTTCCAAATATGTTTTGATATTCAACGTATGCCACCATAGATTAGAAGTTAAGCCTTAAAAACTGTTTAAAGCAAGGCAAAAAAAAAAAAATCTAGAAACCAATTTGGTAGGAAAACGATACTTTATCCTGATTTAAAAGTGTGAGCTCGTGCATTAGTCTGGCATTGAAAAGGAATTGGATGATTACAGTTTTAGAGAATGTTTAGAAGCTCATATAATTTTTACTCATGAATTACAAAATTATGATGAGAGTTTTGAAGTGCCTTTTATATATTTTGTCGGCCTTACAAGACTTAAAATCTTATTTTGATGATAACAAATAAGATGAACTTAACATATTTGGTTAAGTGATGATATTTTAGAACTCAAGTATATGAATACAAAGTCATATGCTCATAAGGATCACTCAAAGCTTATACTTCCAAGAAAGATTAACAAATGAAGCTTAAAGAGTCCAGACATGGATTAAAAGATGTCCTAATAAAGCTTGAAGATTATGAGAGCATGGATGTTAAAGAGGACTTGCTAAAAAGCTTAAAGAATATTGAAGCTTAAAGACAAGATGGAGCTAAAAAAAATACAAAGCAAGAGAGCCTAAAGAAAAGTATGAAGACTTAAGAGCTTAGAATGTCAACAGTCATAAGAAGTTTTTATGTAACGTATTTAAATATCTTATGGAAATATGATGAAAACTCTTCTAGGGTAAATTATGGACTTAGAGACCTTATTTTAAATCCTGAAAAAAGTTTTATATGAAATACAAACAAGAGAGCAAAAAGGATTTTTGAAACCTAAAATGAAAATTCTAAAGTTGGTCTGCGCAGATGACTGAGATATACCCTCAGAAGTCTGAAAATGTACCTTAGACGACTGAAGTTTTACTTCAAACGTCTGAAGAATTTCTTCAGAAGATTAAGAACTAGTCAGTTTACTGAAGATTTATTAGTTGAAACACAGAACAGACAGAACACCCTCAAAAGACTAAACCCTCAATTCAATCGTCTAAGCTGGGACTTTAGAAGTATGAACCTACAATTCAATCGTTTGACCCTCTGTCCAGTTGAAATTTTTCAATGTGTTAAGGAACATCAAAAGATTGAACCCAATAGTTCAGTCATCTGAACACGGTTAATGGATAAAAATTTTAAATGTTTTAAATTTCAAATAAAAGTTTCTTGTGCCCCAAATTTAATGAAAACTTGGGAAATACTCCAAGTAAACTTGGGCAACACGAAATTACTTTTCTAAGCCTGTAAATACATGATTTTTCAAATCAAATTACAACCAAGAAAAAAAGAACTAAAAAATCTGCTGAAAGCTATCTTGCAAACAAAGTTCTTTCTTGCTCACTCATTGCAAAATCTGAATTGATGAATTTATGAGTTATTAAAGTGTTGAATCTTAAAAGCATTGCTGGAATCAATTTAACTTATATATCTTGTTTTGATCATTTTGGTTGAATTGAATTGTTGGAAGAATATCTGAAAATCTATAAAGTATTCAAGTTACCACACTTACACTTATTTATAAAGGTTTATAACTTAATTAATTTTCCACTGAACTTGTGATTATAAACCAATTTTGTTTGTGTTTTGTTAAGTATTGGTTTGTGGTTTGAATAATTAACTAAGTCTTGTTGGGTATTAGCTGAATTAATAAGAGGTCAAAGAATTCATAAAAAGAACTAAAAGAAATTTTAATAATCCAATTCACCCCCCTCTTGGGACAACTCCTTAACTTTCAATTGGTATCAGAGAAAAGATCTAGATGGCACATATAGGAGTAGCTCCCTTTGGAGAGGGTCAATCCTTAACTAGGTCCTCCCATCTTTTGTGGTATAAACTATACATTTTGAAAACAAAGAATGAGAATTTATATTCAAACCATGGATTGGAAAGCATCGAAGGTTGTCACACATGGTGACCACATTCCTACAAAAACCGTAGATGGCAAAGAAATTCCTAAAGAAGAAAAGGACTTAACCGACATTTATTACAAGATGATGCAAGTAAACTCTAGTACTATGAATGCACTATATTGTGCCTTAGATGTTAATGAATTTAAGGGTCATGGCATGTAAAATAGCAAAAGAAATATGGGACAAGCTTGATGTTACTTATGAAGGAACCATTGATGTTAGAGATAGTAGAATAGACATGCTCACAAGCGAGTATAAGGCTTTCAAGATGAACCCGGATGAAACAATCACTAATATGTACACTAGGTTCACTCACGTAATAAACTCCTTCAATGCTTCAGGAAACACATACTCCACTTATGAAATGATCCGTAAAATCTTTAGAGGTCTTCCACCCGTTTGGGAACCTAAAGCTACAACAATTACAGAAGGAAGAAATCTCAAAAATACATCCCTAGATGAACTCATAGGATCCCTTCTCACATATGAGATGGCCATAAATGAAAGAAGTGGTGAATCTAAAGATCAAGAATCTACAGCCTTTAAAGCATCAAACAAAAACTCTAGTAGTGAAGATAAAGAAGATGAACTAGCCTTCATATCCAAGAAACTTGCAAGAATACTAAGAAGGAAGAATTAATTCAAAAGAAAAATCCAAAACTCAAAATCAGATAAAGAAGAAACTAATAAGAAAGAAACAAAGAAAGAACCACCTACATGCTATAATTGTAAGAAAGTTGGACACCTAAAACCGGATTATCCAAAACTTAAGAAAGATTCTAAAAAGAAAAAGAAAAAGACAATGAAGGCCACCACATGGGATAATCTAAGTTCTAGTAGTTCCGATAACGAATCAAGTGACCAAGAGGTTGCTTATACTTGCTATATGGCTTGGGACGATGAAGAAAGCTCCTCATCCAAATCAATTAATGATTCTTACAGTGAGTCATCTAATGATTCCGATGATGAAAGTATGCCTTCCTATGAAGAACTTCAAAATGAATTATTCAAGGTGCATAAAACCTTAGTTAATGTGACTAAATGATAAACATCACTGAAAAACAAGAATGAAGGAGTTATGAAAGAGCTGGAATCTTTAAAACTTGCTTAAAGTGAAAAAGATTTAAAAATCCATAGACTAGAAAGCAAGAATGAGAAGGTGATAAAAGAACTAGAAGATCTTAAGTCCAAAGCTTCCATGGATAAAGAAAAGGACTTACATATTTCTAAACTAGAAAATAAAATTACAAAGATGACTCAAAACCAAGAAAAGCTACAAGAAAAGGGTAAAAATATACAAAATTCAGAAATCTATGATCTTAAGAGACAAATTGAAGATCAAGCTAAAATAATCTACGACTTCACTAAAGGAAAATTTTTTTTTGATAAAATGATAGGTGCACAAAGAATGTCTTTAAATAAAGAGGGCATAGGATTCATGGAGTGGAAAATATAAGAAGAAAGCACCTCTATATGGGGTACTTTAAAAAAGCCTCCAAAGACTATGCTAGCACCTCCTATGCTTATATTCACAATATATGTTTTCTATGTAAGAAAAAAAAGGACACATTAAGTTCAAATGTCCATCAAATAGGAAAGATGTGAAAATTAGACAATTTTGGAAAGTAAAAGAAACATCTCTTGTTAAACCATCCGGACTTAAGAAAGTATGGGGACCAAGATGAAAGGCTAGCTCATAAACTAAGGACTCCAAAGATATTAGAATTAGTCATTCCCTTTTAGAAATAAAGAAAATCTTACGAGATAATTGACAAATGACAAAACGTCATTGGTGGCCTCAAATCAAGAGAACCTTAATTGAACATGGCTTATCTTCAAAGAACAAGGAAGCTATATGTCTCAAAAGGCGATGCTAAAAAGATGCTTGAAGCCTAATAATTTGATAAAGCAAAAGAGGGAAGAAAGTGTGGAGGGTAGAATGAGAAGAGTAAGAGTCACCATTAATTAGATTTTTATTATTTATTATAAAGGAAGAAGCAAGTTCAAGTCAAAACTCTCGTGGGCCCCACACGGTCTTGTGGGCCCTACACAATTTCGAGACCCATGTGTGCCCCACATAACTCCAAAATGTCTTACACGTTTTTGTGGCCCCACATAACTTCGAGACCCATGTGGTTTTGTGGGCCCCACATGCGCTTGATGTGGGAATGATTGCCTATATTGCGAGATTTATGAAGTGTATACAAGGACACTGATGTAGAAAGGAATTGGTTGACCAATGTCCTATGGTTCAACCCCCAGGCAAGCACATGCACTCAAAACACACTTCAGTTTGTAACTCTTTTTAGGTACATATGGATTACGTGAAGACTTTCCGTGCATGAAGTTCGTAGTTGATATGCCGAAGTAAGTTCGAGTCCGAGACTCGTGTGGGCCCCACCTCGATCATGTGGGCCCCGTATCGAGTACCTACTTTATTATTTTTTTATCATTTATTTCTACAAATTAAGTCAATCAAAACATTATTTTATGTATATGTACTTATTTACGTGTACAAACAATGTCTACCATGTTTATCTTATGAAATTCTATTTTGACCAGGCCAACCTCTAGGGAGCGACTGAGCTGCAATGGTCTCTGAGCACTCGCGAAGATGAGGTGTAACAACTTGCCTATTTTGCTATATTTTTTTTCACATAATAACATATATAATAGTCCTGATATCTTGTTAAACCGTCATAGTCGTGATCAACCTGGATCCATGGGTACCAAGGATATATATGTCATATAACTCTAATACCTAAGCAGTGGAAAACATAAAATTACATATATGTCATACAACACTAGAAACCATACCAGAGTTCAACTGAATCTGTCAAATATATACAATGATCCACAAAAGACCCAAAAAGATATCCTAGGGTCTCAATCCAAAAACTCATCTGACCCTAACTCAACTACTTACCCTTCTGACAGGGTAGCTCGGTCAACTTTTACTACCGCGAGGCTTAATCTGCCCTCCTACCTGGATTTCCTATAATGTTTGTAATGCTGGGGTGAGACACCTCTCAATAAGAGAAATAAACTAACATCAATGTGTGACAACATGGGCATTTCCGTGTGGTAAATATATACTGTACATAAATCATATCTGTAAAAACTGTCTGTTTAATTTCTGAATAAACATAATTAGCTACGTACATATCATGCTATATTTCTGTAACATGTAAATCATCTTATATAACTGTACAATACGTGAAATAATACCATGAATGGATAGCTAGCTGATGTCATGTCTTACCCCCACATAACTAGGTTGTGCGGCCCGAAGATGGGACCTAGCAATGGTTGGCCGACCACGCTAAGTCAAACATAAGTCTGTAAGTACGATGGACTTGCCCTCACCTAGTCTGGACTGCCAGTGGGACACTTGCACTACCATGAAGTCACATCGACTGTCATCTCCCACACTCTATCTGAGATGTGTGGTAGCACTAACAAAATCATGAACTTGAATATATAGCTACGGTACCGTGCTTCGTGAAACCAAACTAAGTCATCCGGGTTCTGATATCATATAGTACGTTTCAAATACTGATACATGGTTGTTTCAAATTTATAATAATATCTGACATGATAGTATTTTTCATAAAATTTGACATATCATACATAATCACGGCATCTGCGCCAGCATATCATAACATGTAAGTCATGACATCTGCGCCAACCATATCATATATAAATCACGACATCTGTGCCGGTATATCGTATTGTATAAATCACGACATTTGCGCCGGCATAAAACATAACATACTCAATCATGATATTTCTGCACTGTTAACATATCATTTAAAAATCATAGTTCATGTACTGTTTTTGTAGTGACCTGAAGAATAATGGTATTTTAATAATAAGAGGGAGAGAAATGGAAACAGAAACAAAAGGAGACCGTAGACTTCGTTGACGACATTGTATTTTGGAAAATATAATTTTAGGAAACTACCAGGCTTCGTCGACGAATGCAGGATTTCGTCGACGAAGGTCTTTAGGATTTCGTCGACGAGGTCCCATTTCGTCAACGAGAAAATACCGAGCGAAGGTTTTGGGCTGCTTTAAATTTCGTCGACGAAGGATAAGGTTCGTCGACGAATTTACTGAAGGACTCGTCGACGAGGTGACGTGTCTCGTCGACGAATCTGGCCTTATAAGTAGTGAAAAATCGGATTTTTATCACATTTTTAGGCTTCTCTCTCTCTCTCTCTCCTCTCTCTCCTACGGACTCTCTCCCTTCTCTCTTCGATTTCGGCCCCGCCAGTCGCCAGATTGACGATCCGAAGCCACCACAACGCTCCTGGGAAAGTTCTCTACAAGTTTGCCGGAGCGGATCGTTGGTAAAACGAAGTTGGATTTCATCCCAAATTTAGGGTAAGATCTTTTAGTCCATTTTTGGTCTTTTGACAGTTATAGGAAATGATGTAAGCGAAGAAATACTGATATTTTGTACTGAAAAATGTTGTTTTCAGGGTGTTATGTAGGAGGCCCTGCGGGTATTAGGCTAGTGTACCATAGGGGCTTTCCAGTAATCAGGTAAAGGAAATATGCTATGCTAGGTAATTTTAAAATATTATACAGCCTATGAAATTATGAAAATTATGTATTAAAGTATAGTGTGGTTTGAGAATATAAATATAGTATGAAGATATGTTTTACGAATTTCAGTATCATGATTTTACAAATTACAGTACCATGATTATACGAATTCTAGTACCATGATTATACGAATTTCAGTATCATGATTATATGAATTTCAGTATTATGATTATGCAGTTCTCAGTGTTATGAATATACACTTCTCAGTACTATGACATATGGACTACAGTTACAGTTTATTCAGTATCATGGTAATTATGGTTATTTTAGAATCATGGTAAATCATATAGTTGTATATAGAAATATATTATATAGTATCAGACCCTGTTGGACTATGCAGTTACAGAGCATGGTACCATTGCTACAGATATTATGTTATGCTATGAGTGCAACCACCTATTTAGATAATACGTGGTAGTAGGTCGATCACCTAGGCCCTTGACGTGAACAGGCTCCCCATCAAATATGGGTTAAGGTGGGCAAATCAGACCGATGGAGTATAGTGATTTACCCTGGTCGGCCAGGCAGTGTAGATCCCGCCTACGGGCCGCACAATCTTGTCGTGAGGGGTTAAATCATGGCACATAGTTATCCACAGGGAACATTTTCAGTTACTATTACGTATATATAGATTTACAGAAACAAGGAACATACTTATGTACGCTAGAAGTATTTTGAATAATAACCTACAATATTGTTATGTTAAACAACATAGAAAGGGTGGTGGATTTTATCACTTGTACTGTATTTACATATTCAGTTATACATGATTATATGTAGATAGATTTTCATAATATAGTAGCTCATTTGCCACACACTAGTAATAGCATATTCCGTCTTACTGAGCATTGACTCATCCCAGTGTTGAATCATTTTTCAGATGATCCAGGTAGGCGAGCAGACTAGGCACGCAGATAGAGGGGCTTCAGTAGTGCCCTTTCAGTGAAGTGAGTATTGTGGAGGTTTTTTGTATATCCCAGCGTAGTTGAGGATATTTTGGGGAACAGATATATGTGTATATTTTGGGAAACATGTTAGTACTCTGGTATTATATATAAATATATATATATATATATATATTTGCATATGGTTATTTTTATTTGATTTCTGGTTCTTACTGCTTAGGTTAATGATTGGGTTTACCCCCAACATGGTATCAGAGCATGTAGATTATCATAGTATAAAAAATAAAAAAAACCCAGTTTACTAAGCAGGTCGTTACAGTTTTTATGGTTTTCTTGAAAATTGCCATAACATGCTTATTCTGAAGAAAACAAAATATTTTGCCATAACATAAATTTCATGGAAAAATCATACTCATGCCACACAAGTGTAAGTAATGTTCTAACATAAAATCTGAACTAAAATCATATTTCCTGATAAAATATATTAAAACCATTTCCCTGTTCAACAACAGTATTTCCCAAACACAATTCCATATCATACATATTTTTCTAAAAATAATTGTTGTATAATAATAAATAATTTCATTAAAAATGCTGACTTAATTTATCCCTTTACCTGACTTACTGAGAAGCCCACAAAATTAATCAAACCTATTATTGTGTGTTCCTTAGCTCAACACCTTGAAGTTTACATTTTCCCCAAAAAACTCCAGTATTATCTCACCTAATACATTTTCCTCAGTCCAAAAATTCCAAATACTTTATAAAATTTAAAATAACCAATCTACCCATATTTTGGGATGACGCCCAAGTTGGCCTAACCAACAATCTACGCCGGTAGACTTGAAGAGAATTTTCCTAGGAGTAACGTGGTGGCTTCTGATCGTCGAACTAGTAAAGAATGAAGCCGGAAATCTAGAGAGAAGGAGGGGGAGACGAAACTTAGAGAGAGAAAGAGGATTTTTGCATGCAGGTTCTCGCTAAAAACCCGAATTTGGCATATTTATAAAGTGCGGATTCGTCGACGAGTCCATAAAAAGACTTCATCGATGAACACTTACCCCTCGTCGATGAATTTCAGGCCCTAAAATTAGCCCTCTCGGTAATGTCTCGTCAACGAGACACGCGTCCACATCGATGAGCCCAAGAAGCCTATTTGTTGACGAACGCTCTGCGCTCGACGAACATTTTAGGATCTGAAACTATAATTATTTATTTACTATAATTCTTTGGGTCTCTACACAAGGTCTTTCTTAGGAATCAAACATGAAATCAAGGATCCTAACAGAGAAACACATTCATATTGATATTAACTTAATGATCATTTTTATTTTTATTATTATTATTATTATTATTATCTGGGATCTGCTCCTCTGATTCTAGCAATAATTCATCAGTCCCTTCAAACTGCGCAAAAGAGTCATTTTCAAGTGCGACATCGACATCGAGTACCGATAGTAGCTCTGAAGTGTCTAAGTCATCTATCACATCGACTGCATGAGTATCTGCGTCATTACACCCACTTGACATCCTATGAGCATTAAAAACATTCATTTCCAGTGTTATGTTCCCAAATGTGAGCTTCAGGACTCCGCTTCGACAGTTAATCAGAGCGTTTGAAGTAGCAAGGAATGGTCGCCCCAAAATGACAGGAGCCTGATAAATGGTGGAAACAGGTTGCTGCATATCCAAAACAACGAAATCCACGGGATAGTAAAATCTGTCAACCTGAACCAAAACATCCTCAACAATACCTCGTGGAGCCTTTACAGATCTGTCTGCCAACTATAGCATCATAGTAGTACTCTTCAATTCACCTAAACCCAGTTGGTCATATAATGAAAATGGAAGCAGATTCACACTACTCCCTAGGTCAAGTAGAGCCCTCCCAATACGAGATTCACCAATCATAATGGGTATTGTGGGGGAGCCAGGATCTCTAAGTTTCTGTGGAGTCTGACTAAGAATCAATGACTGACCTGCTCAGTTAAGAAAGCCTTTTTCTTCACGTTTAGTTTCCTTTTTACGGTGCATAGGTCTTTCAGAAATTTTGCATATGCAGGGATCTGCTGTATGGCATCTAAGAGTGGTATATTGATTTTTACCTGCTTGAATATCTCTTGAATCTTTGTATGATACTTGTTCTTTTGTCCAGATGTCAAACGCTAAGGGTATGGGACCACCGGCTGGTATTCCTTAACTGGCTCATCCTCTTTATTATCTGTCTTTTTTAAACTTGAGCTGGCCTCGTCTAATTTTTCTTTTCCTTTATCTGTCTCATTTGTCACCTCAAGTGTCGGTGTGGTTGTTTGTTGGTCTGTGGCCATTTCAGGACAGGGAACTTCCTTTCCACTTCGCAAAGTAATAACTGCTTTTGCTGACTCAAACGTATCCCCTGAAACAGTGTGCACTAACTGTTGTGACTGTCTATATACTTGGGGATTAGGTTGAGGCTGTGCAGGGAATTTTCCTTTTTCCAGGGTATTAAGCTGTGTACTCATCTTGCTTACGGCATCTTTAAGTTCTCCATTGGTCGTAACTTGCATTTGCATGAATTGCTGGAGCATGGTTGCCACCTGCGCTACACTATCATCTGAAGCTTTCTTTACTGGAATGGGGACTAACGGTGGTTGGAATCCTGGTGGTGTATAGCTCCGAGAAAACTGTTGCGGTTGATACTGCGGTGGAGGAGCTACGACTGGATTGTATGTTGGTTGCGGAGGCGGTGCATATGATTGAGGTGCCTGCTGATATCGTGAATATGATGGACCCGGCTGATCATTTCTCCATTGGAGGTTTGGATGATTCCGCCACCCCGGATTGTAAGTATTTGAGAGTGGCTGATTCTGCGTCTTGTTAACCCAATTTGCCGATGAAACTTGATCAGATTTGCTCTCTTGCAACACAGGTAAGAATTGACAATCCTGAGGTCTGTGGTCTGAAGTCTCACAAATCGTGCAAATCTCAGCTTTCGACTTTTCGGATTCCATGACTTCCAATTTTTTAGATAACGCAGCTACAAGGGCCTGTAAGCTAGTGTCCTCTTTAACCTCATATCTGCCCCCGCCATTGATTGCTCGGATAGGTTGGGCAGCTATCGGCACCCGTTCTGGTCGTGCGTTCCACTGCTGGGCACTCTCAGCAAGATAGTCTAAAAATGATAAGCCCTCGTCTGGTTCCTTACGGAAGAACATCCCATTGCACATCGACTGGACAAATTGTTTGCACACAGGGGTTAAAGCAGTAAAAAAATAATTCACTAACCTCCACGATTCGAAACCATGGTGCGGGCATATGTTCATCAAGTCCTTGAATCTCTCCCAACATGCTTGGAATGTCTCGCCATCTTTTTGCATGAACTGACTGATCTGCTCCTGTAGGTACTGAGTTCTCTGAAGAGGAAAAAATTTATGTAAGAACTCACGCTGCATTTCAGCCCAACTAGTAATAGAGTTAGGGCGCAAAGAATTAAACCATATTTTTGCCCTGTCTTTCAGAGAAAAGGGGAACAAACGCAGTTTAATGTATTCATCAGTCCCAGCCCTATTAATGAAAGTGGTGCAAACCATCTCAAAGTCTGTCAAGTGTTGGTACGGACTCTCAGAGTCCATCCCGTGAAATTGGGGAATCACAGATAACATGCCATGCTTAAGAGTGAAATTCGGGGCATCCTGGGGCAACACAATGCATGAAGGTGTAGATGTGCGTGCAGGCTGTAGAAAATCTTCAAGTGTACGTGGTGCATGTGCAGCCATAGCTTCTTCAAAATAATTGCCAAACAGATGATTCAATTCAAATTCAAGATCACTCGTAGGACTAACAGGTGAATAGTCAAACTCAGTGCTATGTGTATCCCTACTAGTGCTAGGTGAAAGTCTACACAATCGATTCGAATTATCTCGAACCCAGGGCATCAAACATCACAATCGCCAATAGAAATCCACTAACACGGCAACAGAAATTTTTTTTTTTTTTTTTTTTCAATTTCTCAATTTTCAATTTTTTTTCTATTTAATAAAAGAAAAGCAAAAAATAATTGGGAAAACGCAAAATTCGAAATTAAAACTGGCAATTCCCCAGCAACGGCGCCAAAAACTTGACTCACTCGAAAAATGAGCATCTCGAAAGCTATCCCAAGTATAAGAGTTCTATCGTGTAATATTAAGCCCAAGGGCTAGATCGTCTCCTCAGGGAATGCCCTTAATCTCAGATTTAACGTTCTTCCAATCAAAATTAAATTGCACTGAACTCGGTTCAGATTCGGAGTTTTTTAGAGTTGTTCAATTTTACTTTTGACGAATAAGATGGCACGTAATTTAAAAAATCCTAAAACTAACATGTACTAAATAAAAAAACAAGAATAGAAATCCTAATTTACTTAAAGAAACATTGGGACACACACTAATTAAAAATGGAAACTACAAATAAGGAATTAAAACACACTAGAATGGAAACTCTAATCTACCTAAGGAAACATCGACACACGCACTAATTAAAGATGGTAATCTAGAACATGGAATTAAAAACACACTATGGAAACTAAATTAGCCACACACCAAACCTACTAAAAATTGAACCTTTAGCACAATTAAGAGATCAAATCAAGACTCACAATTTAAATGTAAACATGAACTCAACGGAAATTTAAAAGACATAAACAATAACGGAACACAATAAAAACACAACCTTTACTAATCATAGACCCTAACTAAATCGAATTTCGACAAAAAAAATATCTGAAATTAATTAAGAATGCTAAATTAAAATAACTATCAATTAGATAAACAAAGAGATTAATTTAACAATAATGAAATACTCAACATTACTCAACTTAAACAAAAAAAAGAAAACTCCAATAATATTAAAAAAAAACTAAACTTTCTTCAATATTCCAAGATTCAAAGAAAAGTAAATAAAAGAAAGAAAGAAAGGAAAAGAGAGAGAGAGAAACAAATCCACGGAGCCGTGAAGTTGCTGCTGTGCTGGAGAAGTTGCTGCTGCGCTTTGGTGATCCTGTTATGGAATCGGCTAGTGTTCTGCTGTGCTTGGGGACTGCTGAAGATGGTGGAGGAGGCTGGCCATACTGCAAGAGGGTAGAGGAGGCCAAGAGAAACAGAGAAAAGGGGGAGAGTGAGGGAGGAAAGACAAAGGGAAGGAAGAGAGACAAGGGGAGAGAAGCAGAATTGAAAAGAACAAAAAAAACAAACTAAAGAAGAAGAAGAAGAAGAAGAAGAAGAAGAAGAAGAAGAAGAAGAAGGAGAAGAGGAGAATGGGGAGCCATGGGGGCTGCCTACGCAGGAAGAGAAAGAGAAGGGTTAAATAGGATAGGGGGGAAAAGCCCTAGACCCAAATAGGAAACCCAAATTGCTATATTTTTTCATTTTTTTCATTCTCTATTCATTGCAAATTATACTCTTCTCGAGTCCGTATCTCACAAAACTTAAAACACGAAAGTTGTAGCTAATCCTTTCCTCTTTCTCTAAAAATTTGAATCGTCTCAATCGAAACTCGGATAGAAAAGTTATGTACAAAATACGAATAGGTGTCGGTTTTGATTCCTGGGAATTTTCCTGCGACAAAAAATTACCAAATTCTCATAAATAGTGCAATAAATTTCAAGAATGATAATTTTGGCACTTTATTAAAATATTGAATAATTTTGGACATTTAATTAAAAATATAAATCATAAAACTCAGGTTAAACGTTCAATTACGCAGTTTCGGCGCATAATCAGATACTAAGAGGGGAAAATTTTTAGATCCTAAAATGTTCGTCGATGAACTCACGGTTTCGTCAACGAACTTCCTTCTTTGGTTCGTTGACAAGTCCACATGTCTCTTCGATGAAGCCATGTGGAAAGCTTCCTATATATGGCCGAAAATCATATTTTTCAGCGAAATTTTCTTCTCTCTTTTATCTTCTCTCTCTCTCTCTCTCTCTCTCTTTAGAATTCGGCTAGTCCACCTTCTCTCTTCAAATCCAATCTCGTTTTACCCCGTTTCGATGATTGAAAGTTACCACGATTATCTCGGGGTGATTCTCTGCAAGATAGTAGAAGCGGATTGTTGATTTGGGGTTCTTGGGCACTATCCCAAAATCAAGGTAAGTAAGTTATTTTAGGGTTTATGTGGTTATTCGGGATATGTGAACCCAAGAAATGTGTTAGATGGTAATATACTGGGGTTTGAGTTGATTGAAGTAGGGTTAATGCGAGTTCAGGGTTAGGAGTTTTGGACGTTGTAAGCATGGTTTAGGATTTTAACAAACTTCTCAAAAATCAGGTAAGGGGATAGACTAAGTCAGATATTTTCAGAAAATTTATTATTGAATATGTAGTATTTAATTCAAAAATTTATATATGTGATTAGTATAGTTTTTGAGAATACTGATGATGAACTGTGAAAACCTAGAAATAGGTCTAATAATAATTTTTCAAAATAAATATGCTTTTCCCAGACCAATAGCATAATATATATAGTAGCACTCACTTGTGTGGCGTGAGTATATATTTTACAGCATTAATAGCTTGTTAGAATATTTTATGATTCCTCAAATCAAGCATGATTTGATAACAATTTATTTTAGAAAAACTATAAACAGTACAGAAATTATATATTCAGTATATTATGATTATTCAGTCAGCGCAGATGCCGTGATTATTCAACCGGCATAGATGCCGTGATTATTTAGCCGGTGCAGATGCTATGATTATTCAGTCGATGCAGATGTCGTGATATGATATGTTGTAATAGTTATTCAAGAAATATTATCATTACAGATGTTATACGAAATTATGAAATAGTTATATAACAGTATTATGAAATATATTATATGATAGCAGAACCCGAATGACTTATTTTAGATTCAGAGCACGGTACCATAGCTATCAGTTCAGGTAGTGCTACCACAAATCTCAGATAGAGTATGGGAGTTGGATAGTTGATTGAGCATCAGGGAAGAGTAGTGTGCCCCCCTGGTAGTCCAAACCACGCTGGGCAGGCCAATCATACTTACAGACTTATTAGTTTTGGCTTAGCGTGGTAGGCCAACCATTGCTAGGTCTCGCCTATAGGCCACATAACCCAATCATGTGGGAGTAATACATGATGTCAGCTAGCTATCCATCCATGGTATAATTTCAGTAATAAACATATATAACAGATAATTTATATGTATACAAAAATTTAGTATGATACAGTATATTATGTTGAAACATGATTTATTCATATTTTATGCCGAACAATTTTACCAGATTTGTCAAATGCAAGTTAAGTTACACTCAAAATTTCATTACTTATCAAATACAGTTTATCATGTACAATATATGATTATAACACAATAATACTTATATTCCCACACACTGATATTAGTTTGTTTCCCTTACTGAGAGGTGTCTCACCCCAATCTTACAAACATTTCAGGAAACCCTAATAGACGTGTGGAGCGAGCTCCGAGATAGAGGAGTTTGTTGGTACCACCCTAGTTGCAGGGTAAGTAGTCGGGTCAAGATCGAGATGGATTTTGGGTTTGACTCTAGGATTTGTGGTCCTTTTTGGGATGTATATGCGTACATATAGAAACAGTAAAACTCTGGTATTGTGTCTAAGTTTAAGTATATCATGGTTTACGTTGCTTAGTTGACATATGTATAAATAGGTGAATTTTCGGTACCTATGTTGGTTTACATTTTATGGTATCAAAGTATGATTATTATTATTATTATGTGAAATAAATATATAGCAGAAATTTGGGGTCGTTTCAAGGTTCATCAGTATCTGCAGTGGTGATGCAGCATCCGATTCAAATGGATTTAGAAAGGCTCAGTGTGGAACTTGTAGAGGGTGATCATTAGGCATTTATTGTCAATCTGGTATTACAGTTGGCCCTATAGAAAATAATTAAAGCAGCTCAGAGGAGTGATACAGAGTTAGTAGAGCTTATAGATCAAGTACAAAATGGTTAAGAGGTAGATTTTAGTATCTTAGATGATGTAGCCTTGAGGTTTCGTACCAGGCCGTGTGTACCAGCCGACCCTGAGATTAAAAAAGTTATTCTAGAGGAAGCACACCGATCCCTGTATACTATACACCCTGGTAGCACTAACATGTATAGGGATCTTAGGGACTCTTTTTGGTGGAGCAATATGAAAAGAGGGATTGCCGAGTTCGTAGAGTAATGTTTGACATCCCAGCAAGTTAAAACTGAACATCAAAGACCGGTGGGAACATTGCAGCCACTCTACATCCCTGAGTAGAAGTGGAAACATATAGCGATGGATTTTGTCACAGGATTACCGCCGACACTACATGGATAGGACGCCATTTGGGTAGTTGTAGATCGACTAATGAAGATTGCCCATTTCCTGGCTATTAGAATTAACTACTCCATAAGCAGACTAGCAGATTTGTATATTCAGGAGATAGTTAGAATACATGGCATATCGGTGTCCATAGTATCAGACCGAAACCCACGGTTCACATCTTAGTTTTAGAGGAGTTTGCAAAAGGCCATGGGTTCTTAATTGAAGTTCAGTGCAACATTTCATCCTTAGACAGATGACCAGATGAAGAGAACGATATAGTTACTGGAGGATATGCTACAAGCTTGTGTGCTGGACTTCAGGGGCAGTTGGATACAGTTCATGCCACTGGTCGAGTTTGCTTATAATAATAGCTATCAGACCAGCATTGGGATGACACCATATAAGGCGTTATATGGCAGGAGGTGCCGATCTATGTTGTACTGAGATGAGATTGGGAAATAATAGATTTTGGGACCAGAGCTAATGCACCAGACTTATGATAAAGTCAGACTCATCAGAGACAGGATTAGAACCACACATAGTCGACAGAAGAGTTATACAGATACTTGCCGACGAGATTTGGAGTTTGACGCAGGAGATCATGTATTTCTGAAAGTGGCACCAATGAAAAGAGTTATGAGATTTGGGAGGAATGGTAAACTTAGCTCTAGGTATATTGGACCATTCGAGATTATTGAAAAAGTGAGTCCAGTTGCCTACAGGTTGACATTACCACCGGTTTTATCTAGAATCCACAACGTATTTCATGTTTCTATGTTAAGAAAATACGTCCTAGATCCCTCTTATGTGATCAGTTATGAGGCACTAGAGCTTGATGATGTCTTATCTTATGAAGAGATGCCAGTGCAGATTTTAGATTGAAGGAACAAGAGCAGCGTACAAAAAGAATTCCACTAGTAAAAGTACTATGGCGCAATCATGCAGTTGAGGAAGCTTGATGGGAATTAGAGGAACCGATGCGCCATAAATATCCACATTTCTTCAGTAGAGTTTAGAGCTAAGTCAGTCACAATAAAAGTAAATATCAAGGTATGTATGTTGATTTGTATAGTGTAATGTAGGATAGATAGTGCTTTTTGTTTTAGGATAAGAATAGTTTTGGGAGAGTTTTGTTTGGGTTATTGTAATCTCGCAGGATTGTAAATGTAACTACGGTATTCCTTCGCCATAAGTGAGGGTAATTAATAAAATTGGGATGTTTTCTTTAAGGATGAAAAGGTGATGAATAGCAATTTTGAGGACGAAATTTTATAAGGAGGGGAGAATGTAGAGACCCGGAAAATTTATTTATGAAAATAATAAAGGAAAGAGAAAGGAAAAGGATAAGAAAAGGGAAAGAAAATTTAAAAGGGGTATCAGCAAGGGTTCGTCGACAAACTCAGAGTCTTCGTCAACGAATGTCCTTTTAGGTCTCGTCGACGAAGTATACGTATCTCGTTGACAAGAAGATACCGAGAGTCTGGAAATTTCAAAGAATTTCAAGTTCGTTAACAAACTAGTCTCCTCGTTGACGAAGTGTCTTCATTGGCTCGTCGACGAATCACTTTAACTTATCGACAAAGCCTGGCCTATAAATAGCTCTTCCGTCATTTTCCAGTGAAATCTCTTATCTTCTCTCATTTTCTCTCTCTTCGATTTTCGCTCCGTCTAAACCCGTTTTGACGAACAAAAGCTACCACGGGGTTCGTGGGGAGATTCTCTACATGTAACAACCTACTATTTAAATGGATTATATATATATATATATATACTATGACATTTAACATGCTCTGATACCATACTGGATTAAACCCAATCATCAACCTAATTAGCGAGAAGCAGAAATAAAATGAACATAACCATATGTAATTATACACAATACCAGAGTGCTAAATTGTTTTCCAAAATATACATATATAACTATTCCCCAGAAATATCCTCAACTGGCTGAGGCTATACAAAAATACTCCCATAAATACTCACTCTAATATCAGGGCAATACTGAGGCCCCTTTATCTACGAGCCTGATCTGCTTGCCTACATGTATCACCTGAAAAATGTTAAAGTAATTAGGATGAGCCAACGCTTAGTAAGACGAAATATGTTATTGCTAGTGTGTGGCAAATGAGTTACAATACTATGAAAATATGTTGCTATAAAAATCATGTATAACTAAACCTGTAAATACAGTACAAGTAATAGAAACCACCCCCATTTTCATGTTGCTTGACATATCTGTAATTTAAGTTTCTACTCAAAATACTTCTAATATAAATAAGTATACTTTCTGTCCCTGTAAATCTGTATATACATAATAGTAACTGAAAATATCCCTATGGATAACTGTGTGTTATGATTTAACCCCTCATGATAGGGTTGTGCGGCCCGTAGGCGGGATCTACCCTGGCTGGCTGACTAGGTAAACCACTTTACTCCCTCTGTATGATTTGCCCTCCTCAACCCATATATGATGGAGAGCCTGTCCACGTCAGGGCACTATACGATCGACCTACTACCACGTATTATCTGAATAGGTGGTTGCACTCTAAAAACTATATGTAGCTACGATATCGTACTCTGTAAATGTATGGTCCAACAGGGTCTGATACTATATAATACATCTCTATATACAATTGTCTATTTTACCATGATTCTATAATAACTGTATAAACCATGACGTTGTGGAAAACTGTATCTATATCAACTAGGGGTGAGCATAATTCGGTGAAAACCGAATTAACCGGCCGAAATTGGCCGATTTGGTTAAGGTAAAAATCCTAGTTCAGTCGGTTCGGTTATAATTCTACAAAATTTCGGTTAATCGGTTTCGGTTCGGTTAAGGGTAAAAAAAATTTCGGTTAACCGATTAACCGAATTACTAATTAATTAGATTTTAAATACAATTTATGAATATAAATTTTGCTTATGTAAGTGCATTAAGGACTTTAATTAACCTATTTGGATTCTTTGTTCAATGGTAAAATATTATTTTCATTAATATAATTAATAAATAAGGTTCTTAATTAAGTTGGATTTGGTTTTTAAAAAAATTTATAATTGTATTATATTTCTAGGAATTAATTTTAAATGATTTCGGTTAAAATCGGTTAACCGAATTACTTGAATGGGCAATTCGGTCAGGTCGGTTTGGTGTCCTTCGTCAATTCGGTCGGTTCGGTTAATGATATTATTTAACAATTTTTCAGTTAATTCGGTTAATTATCCGAATTTAACCGAACCGACCGTTTGTTCACCCCTAATATCAACTGTGTTGCCGTAATTAACCGTAAATCTGTATGTCATGGTACTGAAAACTGTATAATCATGGTATTGAAAACTGTATAATCATGGTATTCTGTAATTACTATAAAACATAACCACTAGCTGTATATTCTGTAAATCATATCCTGAAAATACTGTAAAACATGTTTCTTTACTATATCCATATTCTCAAGCCACAGAGAAATTTTAAACATATTATACATAAATGATAAACTGTATAAATTGCTATCGTGAATAATCATTTGATAAAAACGTATAGTTTACACTGAAACATAGTAAAATTGCCTAACATATTTCTCTCACCTGATTTATGCTAACATTCTCCTACTATAATGGGTCCTACAGCCCCACGGTTCTCCACTCAACACCCTGAAAACCACATTTTTCAGAAAAAAATATCAATATTTCTTGGCCTACATCATTTCCTACAAATGTCATAAGGCCAAAAACTGAATAAAAGACCTTAGCCTGGATTTGGGATGAATTCCAACTTTGTCCCACCGATGATCCGCTCTGGCAGACTTGTAGAGAACTCCACCAGGAGGGTCGTGGTGGTCTTAGATCGTCGATCCAACGACTGACGGGGTCGAAATAGAAGAGAGAAGGGGGAAGGGCCGTAGGAGAGAGAGAGAGAGAGAGAGAGAGAGAGAGAGAGAGAGAGAGAGAGAGAGAGAGAGAGAGAGAGAGAGAGAGAGAGAGAGAGGAGAGGGTTTGCGGCCGAATTTCTGTGATTAAAATCAGTTTAGGGCTATTTATACTACAGGATTCGTCGACGAGTCCTTAAGTAATTTAGTCGACGAACCTTACCCTTCGTCAACAAAATTCAGAGTAGCCCAAATTCTTCTCTTGGTATTTTCTCATCAACGATGTCCTAAAGAACCCTCGTCGATGAAACCCCCGTATTCATCGACGAGGCTTGGAAATTTCTTGAAATTATGATTACCTCCAAAGTGTGATGTCGTCTACGAACGCAGAGCGTTCTTCGACAAGCAGATTGTTGATTCGGAGTTCTTGGGCACCACTCCAAAATTAGGGTAACTTAGGTATTTTAGGGTTTTATGGGTTATTTGAAGTACTTGGTGCCTAGTAAGTGCTAAATGAGAATTATTCTAGGAGTTGAGTTGATTAATTTGGTAAAATATGAATTTTAGGGTTTTGAGTTTCAGACGCCGCGGGCGTAGGATTTGGTTGTTAACAGGTATCTTTGTAAGTCAGGTAAGGGAAATAAATTATAACAGTTATTTTGAGAACTACTAGATGAATTAATACGTGAAATGAGAATATGATATTTTGTTTGAAATTATTATGATATGAATATTAGATAAAATTGTGTGGCATATAAATCATACTAAATTGTGATGTTTTGGAATTTGAAATATATGAAATGATGAATAAAGTTACACCAACGTGTATTTTACTGGGGAGTGATGGAATATGAAATATGAATATAAAAATGTGATGCCCTGATTTTCATACCATTTATTTTCATTCAATAATAATATTCAAATCACACATCGGCCACATCAGAATCTCTAAAACCGTATTAGCATCACCCGACTCGAAGTGGGATACCGGGTAATCAGTCAAACTTATATAACAATCCTATCAGCAGAAGTCAATATACAAATCATCTAGAATACAAATAACTAGAGTATTAAACATCCATACACATATACATATCTAACACACTCCCAAAAATCAATCAAAACTCAAGGGGATAACATACATCCCTAGGTCAAACACTCACCCTGGCTAATAGGGTACCAACTCCCCTCTATTTCGGAGCTCTATCACCTATTCTTTCTCGATTTCCTAAAATATTTAAATGATTGGGTGAGACACATCTTAGTAAGACGAAAAAAATTATTTATAGTGTGTGGCAGTGTAATGACCCGAAGAATAATGGTATTTAAATAATAAAGAGGGAGGGAAATGGAAACAGAAACAGAAGGAGGCAGCAGACTTTGGGAGTAATAACTGAGGAATTTAATCAAGGACTCGTCAACGAATACAGCAGATTCGTCAACGAGGATAACACAGGGTTTTGTCGACGAGGGTATGTATCGTCGACAAGAAAATACCGAGAGAATTTTTGGGCGACTCTGAATTTCGTCGATGAAGGGGAGAGTTCCTCAACGAATTTCCTGTTGACCTCATCGATGAGGTGACGTAGCTCGATGACGAAGCCGAGTGTATAAATAGGGCCAACTTTCATTTTTGGCTGAAATCTTGCGCAAACATCTCTCTCTCTCTCTCTCTCTCTCTCTCTCCTCTACGCCCCTCCTACCTTCTCTCTACTATCTTGGGTCGGATTCTCGCTAGTTCAACGATCTGAGGCCACCACAATGCTCCCGGGAAATTCTCTGCAAATTTGACTGAGCGGATCGTCGGTGGGGCTGAGTTGGAAACCATCCCAAATCCAGGGTAGGCTTTCTACTCAGTATTTGCCTATTTGACAGTTGTAGAAAGCGTAGTACGCATAGTAATACTGAACTTTAGTTATGGAAAATGTCATTTTCAGGGTGTTGAGCGGGGAACCCTAGAAGTGTAGGAGTATTTCTTTTAGGGGCTTTTTAGGAATCAGGTAAGAGGATAAACTAAGCTAGTATTTTATGAAAAGTATGTATAATATTATAACATTTGATTTCAGGGAAATAAATATATTTATATATGATTTATATTTGGAAATACTGTTGAAAATGATGGTATGTAAAATATACGAAAAACTTGTTTCATGTGGCATGAGTTGAAATTAATATGAAATATTGTTTTCTAGAAATATGAAAAAGATTTGGATTTGTATAATGGAAAACCGGTGTACGGGCCGAGATTTTTATATGTTTTGCCAGCGTACAGGTCCTGCTATGTATATGATTTGCCGGCGTACGAGCTAAGCAATGGATATGATTTTCCAACGTATGGGCTGAGCTATGTATATGATTTGCCGGCATACGGGCCGAGCTATGGATGTCATTTGCCAACATCTGAGCTGAGCTATGGATATAATTTGCTAGCGTACAGGCCGAGCTATGGTAAAATGTGAAATACCGGCGTACAAGCTAATGATTTTCATGATATACTTATACATGCAAAATGATATGATTGATTTGATAATTAATGGTATGAAATGTTCATGTATCACAATTTCAGTATATGCTATATGTTATCAGAACCTAGTTGGCTTGGTTTAGGCAAGTACTTGCATGGTACTGATGCTATGTGTTCATGATTTATCATGATATTTGTGTTAATGCCGCTGTACGGAGTGGTGTGAGATTAGATGGTCGATGTGGTTTTTAAGAAGTGTGTAAGCGCCCCTGGTGTACGGACCAGGTCTGGCAGGCTCATCTGACTTACAGACTGTACTTTTGACTTGGCAGTGGTCGGTCAACCATTGTCAGGTCCCGCCTTCGGGCCACATAATCCAGTCATGTGGGGGTAATACATGACAACATCTAACTAACCTACTAAGAATGTTTTTGTATTATTATTATATGAGATGAGTTATGCTATGAGAATATAGTATGTTTTGTCATGTTGTGATTATATATGTTTTTCTAGAAATGTTATATATATATATATATATATATATATATACATATACAGTTTTACTGGTTATGTTTGTGAATATATGTATACCACAGAAATGCTCGTGTTGCCACACACTAGTGTTACTTTATTTCTCTTACTGAGAGGTATCTCACCCCAAAATTTTATAAACATTTCAGGAGCCCCTGATAGGAGAGCGAGTAAAGCTCCGCTAGTTTAGTAATGTTGATCTGCCCTCTTCAAAGGGTAAGTTTTGGTAGGGACAGTTGGATTTTTGTGGAAATGTCCCTTTTTCTTTTGGGATGTATATACTTAAAAAAAGTGGATGTAGTAACTCTGGTTTTATGATGGATGATTTTGTATTTATGATATTATAATTGTATGTTTCCTCCTGCTTAGGCTTCCGTTATGTGTTCTGATATATCCCTAGTACCCACGTGTCCAGGTGGATTATGATCTGCTGAGTATTGTGATATTGGTTTTATTATATATATATAAAAATTATATATGTGGAAATGAAGCAGGTCGTCACAGTTTGGTATTAGAGCCTAGGTTGCTAGGTTTTGTAGACTTTAGAATGCAGCGGAAACAATGCCAAAGTATAGGAAATGATTTGAGGTTTTGTTCTACAGTCTGGAGACAGGACTTCCGTGGTAGTTTCTGTGTTTTTCCTGGGGTGACGATTTCAGGAAAACCATAGTAAGCTATTGTCGGCTTGTGTTCCTAGAATGTAGGACCGGGGATTAGAAATAAGTTATGAGTGTTGTTGAGATAAGAGGCTAGGTTAAGCGGGTAAATTTTGAGGATAGGATTTCTAAGTTACATTTGTTATTTTTTAGGATGGATCCAGGAGAAAGTAGTGCCTATGCGAGTGGCAATGATGGAGCAGGGCATCAGGTGTAGGCAAGACTGACTCTGACGCGATATTACGTAGCGTGGCTCAGCAGGTTATAGTTGAGATCGCTAGGAGCTCTAGAGAGCAGGGTGGTCCACCAGTAGGCCATGGGTGCACTATATAAAAGTTTACAAAGATGAATCATCCAAAATTATCAAGTGGAGTTGATCCCGCAACTATTGAGAATTGGATGTAGGAGACCGAGAAATTTTTGGCTGTGTTGCGGTGTACTGAGGAACAGAGGGTCCACTTTGCCACCTATAAACTGACGGGAGAGGTTGAGAGGTGGTGGACTGCAGTGAGACTACTGAAGCAGTAGAGGGCGACTCCGATAGCCATGACATGGGACCAGTTTAAAAAGTTGTTCTTCGATAGATATTTTTCAGCTATTATCAAGAAGGCTAAAGTGGTAGAGTTCCTGAGTCTGAAGCAAGGACAGTTATCCGTCCAGTAGTCTGCGGCGAGTTTCATTGAGCTCTCTCATTTCGCCCCATACATTGTCCCTGATAAGGTGAAGAAAGCGAGGCAGTTTGGGAAAGGCTTGAGGCGGAGTATATTCAAGCAGGTGGTGGTGCTATGGATCCAGGACTTTGTTGAGTTAGTCGACAGGGCAGCCTTCGTATAGATTGGTGAGCGTCTCGATGCAGAGCAACAGGGACAATGGAAAAGATCCGCATCTATAGGTTATCAGCAGGGTCATAGACCAGGTCAATGGAGGAGAGGAAACCATGGTAGAGGGCAGAGACAGGAGACTGGAGGACGCAAGATTCAGGCAGTGCAGCATCCTCCAGTCTATTAGACTTGTGGTAGGAGACACTGGGGAGAGTGTCGAGTAGTGGAGTTGTCTGTTACCACTGCGGTAGACCGGGGCACATGGTGCAAGATTGCCTTACCCCACCAGATGCAGTTCCAGCTCCCAGACCATACTGGGGAGGTTATCAGGCATCACCTGGGGGCCAGAAGAGGAATATGGCTCCAGCCAGGGTGTTAACTCTGACGCCGAGTGTGGCTGAGGCGGTAGGTGACGTGGTGACTGGTGTGTGGTTATTATGCTTTCTTTTAAAGTTATTGCATTGTTTGATTGAGGAGCTATACACTCATTTGTGTCCTTGGGATACACTAGACTATGTGGGGTAGAAACACAGTTGTTGAATACTGAACTGTTGGTATCTACACCGACTGGGTCGGCAATGAGGTGTAGTAGGGTGCTTCGGGGTTGCTTATTTGATATTCAAGGGGAAATTCTGTTTGCTAATCTGATAGTGCTAGATATGCATGGATTCGATGTGATTTTCGGCATAGATTGGCTAGCAGCTAATTTTTCCAACATAGATTGTCATTCATGGGAAATGATATTTAGACCTACGGAATGAGCAGAATTCAAGGTTCTAGGGTCCCGAGTGCATCCCCACCTTAGCTAGTATCAGCTATTCAAGCAAGGAGACTACTGATAAGTGGTTGCCAAGGGTTTGTGACTGTTGTAAAGGAGATGTCAGAGCATGAAATGAAACTTGCTAGCACGCCTATAGTAAAAGAATTTACAGATGTTTTCCTAGATGAGTTACTAGGCTTGCCACTAGATCGTGAGGTAGATTTCCCTATTGATCTACTTCTAGGTACAGCACCAATTTCCAAAGTATCTTATTGAATTGCGCCAGTAGAATTGGCAGAATTTAAGGATCAATTGCAAGATTTGCACAATAAGGGCTTTATACGACCTAGTGTATCCCCGTGGGGAGCTCCAGTTCTATTTGTTAGGAAGAAATACGGGTCTGTAAGGATGTGCATAGATTATAGGGAGATTAACAAAGTGACAACTAAGAATAAATATCCTCTACCCCATATAGATGATTTGTTTGACCAGCTCCAGGGTGCACGGGTGTATTCAAAGATTGACCTCAGATCTGACTATCATCAAGTGAAAGTGAAAACAGAAAACATCTCGAAGACGACCTTCAGGATCAAGTACGGGCATTACGAGTTTCTTGTTATGTCGTTTGGTTTGACGAATGCTCTTACGGTATTTATGGACTTGATGAACAGAGTCTTCCATTAACACCTAGACCAGTTTGTTGTTATTTTTATTGATGATGTACTAATCTATTCGAGGAGCCATGAGAAGCATGAGACGCACTTGAGGCAGGTTCTGCAGACGCTTCAGGAAAAGAAGTTGTACGCCAAGTTCAGTAAATGTGAATTCTAGCTTGAGAATGTCGTGTTCTTGGGGCATGTTGTATCTGGAGACGAAATTTCTATGGATCCTAATAAGGTTGAGACTGTAGTGAATTCGGCTAAACAGAGGAATGTCTAGGAGATCAAAAGTTTCTTAGGGCTAGTTGGGTATTACCGTTGTTTCGTTGAGGGACTCTCAGCTTTGTCAGGGCCTTTGACGCGACTGACGAGGAAGAATGTCAGATTTGAGTGGGATAATAGATGTGAGTAGAGTTTTCAAAAACTGAAGCAAAGATTAGTCACAGCACCGGTATTGGTCATCTCGTCAGGGGGTGAGGGGTATGTCATTTACAGTGATGCGTCCTTGAAGGGACTTGATTGTATATTGATGCAACATGACAGGGTGGTGGCGTATATGTGCAACTACCCAACCCATGATCTTGAATTGGCTGCAGTAGTTCACGCATTGAAGATTTAGAGGCATTATCTGTATGACAAGTGATGTGAAATCTTTTCCGACCACAAGAGTTTGAAGTACTTTTTCACTCAAAAGGAATTGAATATGAGGTAGAGAAGGTGGTTGGAGCTAAATAAGGATTTTGATTGTACCATTAGTTATCACCTAGAAAAAGCAAACGTGGTAGCTGATGCGTTGAGCAGGAAGTCCAGGGAATTAGTATTGGCAACTATAGAGATCCAGTATCTGATCATGATGGATCTGGAGAAACTCGGCATCGAATTAGTTGAGGGTGGTTCTCAGGTTCATGTTACCAGTTTAGTAGTGCAACCTATCCTACAGGAGAAGATTAAAGCTGCTAAAAAAGAAAACCCGGAATTAGCATAGGTGATGGACATAGTGCAGAGTGGTCAGGGGGGGGACTTCAGTGTTGCAAATGACAGAACTTTGCGGTTCCATTCCAGGTTATGTGTTCCTACCAATGCTGACATCAGAAAGACTATATTAGAGGAAGCTCATAGATCTTTGTTTACAGTTCATCCCGGCAGTACGAAGATGTACAGGGATCTGCGAGAGTCGTACTAGTGGAGTGGTATGAAGAGAGAGATTACCGAGTATGTAGCGCAGTGTTTGATGTGCCAGCAGATAAAAACTAAGCACCAGAGGTAGGCAGGTCAGCTGCAGTCGTTATTTATCCCATAATGGAAGTGGGATCATATATCCATGGACTTCGTGTCAGGTCTACCGACGACGTTACATGGCCTGAATGCGATTTGGGTGATAGTTGACCGTTTGACTAAGAACGCTCACTTTTTACCTATCAAGATCAGCTACTCCCTTAACCATTTGGCGAAGATTTACATTCAGGAGATAATTCGTTCTCATGGGGTGCCAGTATCAATTGTATCAGATTGAGACCCGCGTTTTACGTCACGTTTTTGGAGGAGCTTTCAGGAAGCTCTAGGGTCTTAGTTATCATTTAGCACGACATTTCATCCTCAGTTAGATGGGCAGATTGAGAGGACGATATAGATATCCGAGGATATGCTCCGAGCGTGCGTATTGGATTTTGGGGTAAGTTGGACTCAGTTCATGCTGTTGGTGGAGTTTGCGTATAATAACAGTTATTAGACTAGCATTGACATGACACCATTTGAGGCTCTATATGGTAGGAGATGTCGTTCTCCTTTGTTTTGGGATGAGATGGGTGAGTGGAGAGTTTTGGGGCCAGAGCTAGTACAACAAGCGTGTGATAAAGTTCGACTAATCAGAGATACAATCAGTGCGGATCAGAGCCAACAAAAAAGTTATGTTGATAATCGCCACAGGAATCTAGAATTTGATGTGGGTAATCATGTGTTTTGAAGATAGCTCCGTTGAAAGGGGTTATGAGGTTCGACAAGATGGGTAAACTTAGTTTTAGGTTTATTGGTCCATTTGAGATTCTAGATAAAGTGGGGTCGGTTGCCTATAAGCTAGCTTCGCCACCTATGTTTTCCAAGATCCACGACATGTTCCATGTGTCTATGTTGAGAAAATACATCTTAGATCCTTCTCATATCATCAGCTATGGTGAATTAGAGTTCCGTGATTCACTGGTGTATGAGGAGGTACTAGTACAGATTCTGGATAGGAAAGTGTAGGAGTTACGTAACAAGGAGATTCCTTAGGTAAAAGTTTTGCGGAGGAATCATATAGTTGAAGAGGCTTCTTGGGAATCCGAGGAGCAGATGAAGCAGAAGTATCCGCACCTATTCCAAAAAGTCTAAATGGGTAAAATATAAGTAGTTAGATAGTATTTCTTTTGCAGGTACATGTAAAAAGTTTAGTTAGTAAGTGGCATTTTAGTTTTGGGAGAATTTTCTTTTGTATGTGTAATCTCCCAAGACTCAGAATGTAACCACGGTATTCCTCCGCCATAAGTGAAGGTAAGTAATAAAATAAGTAGACCTTTTTGCCCTTAAGGGATGATGAGTTATATGAACAGTAAATTTCGAGGACGAAATTTTATAAGGAGTGGAGAATGTAATGACTCGAAGAATAATGGAATTTAAATAATAAAGAGGGAGGGAAATGGAAACAGAAACAGAAGGAGGCAGCAGACTTCATCGACGAATGATTCACATTCGTCGAGGACATTGCACTTTGGGAGTAATAACTTAGGAATTTAATCAAGGACTCGTCGACGAATATAGGGGATTCGTCGACGAGGATAACATAGGGTCTCGTCGACGAGGGTCTGTATCGTCGACGATAAAATAATGAGAGAATTTTTGGGCAACTCTGAATTTCATCAATGAAGGGGAGAGTTCGTCAACGAATTTCCTGTTGACCTCGTCGACAAGGTGACGTGGCTCGTCGACGAAACCAGTGTATAAATAGGGTCAACTTTCATTTTTGACCGAAATGCTCATGTTGCCACACACTAGTGTTAGTTTATTTCACTTACTGAGAGGTGTCTGATCCCCAAATTTTGTAAACATTTCAAGAGCCCCTGATAGGAGAGCAAGTAAAGCTCCGCTAATTTAGTACTGTTGATCTGCCATCTCCGAAGGGTAAGTTTTGGTAGGGACAGTTGGAGTTTTGTGAAAATGTCCCTAGGATTTTCTTTTTAGATGTATGTACTTAAATACAATGGATATAGTAACTCTGGTTTTATGATGGATGGTTTTGTATTTACGATATTATGATTGTATGTTTCCTGCTGCTTAAGCTTCTATTATGTGTTCTGATGTATCTCTGGTACCCACGGGTCCAGGTGGATTATGATCTGCTAAGTTTTGTGATATTGGTTTTATTATATATATAAAAAAAAAATATGTGGAAATGAAGCAGGTCATCATAGGCAGTATGAGTTTCATTACATCATAACATATATTCATTTCAATGATAATACCTTCTGAGAAAAATATACCAATTCCGAATTTGTAATCATATAGACATAAAAAACAAGATTTTATAAGCTTTATTCCATTTTCAAATTCATTCACAAGCAACCTGTGTTTACCAGTGAAGTTCCTGAGAATAGGGGAGATTACACGCCCATACATGTAGCTCTCCTCTACTGTGATATCGTTTGTATTTTTTCTAGATTAACTCGTGTTTGGCTACAACTGATACTTATCAAGGCACTCACCTTATTCAGTACGCACTCAAGCGGAGTGTTTTACTTCGCTTTAATTATTTATGTTATTAACTCACGCTCTTTCATTTCCCATTTTCATCATCCTTTCATTTACCATTTACATCTCACCATCCAGCCCATAAGTGTAGAGACACAAACCTTTAAAAATTGGATTCGTCGACGAAGGATCACATTCGTCTGTGAAGTCCTTCAGAGCCTCGTCGACGAAATTCAGAGCCTCGTCGATGAGAGAATGCCGAGGGGTTTTGGGAGGTTCTTGGGAAATCCTCATCGACAAAATTTAGGGCCTCGTCGACGATTTGTGTGGTGGATTCGTCGACGAAGACTGTAACGACTTGCTTAATTAACTGATTTTTTTTCCACTATAATAATTATCATACTCTGATACCATAACATTATCCTAAGCAGTGAGAAGCATAATCATATAAACAAAACCTAAACCATTACATACAATACCAGAGTTCTGAAATGTTTTGCAATATATACAACATAATTGTATCCCCAAAAAATGCCCTCAACTAGCAAGGGCTACACAAAATCATTCCCAAAAATGATACTCACTCTCTGATGGGGCACTACAGATGCCCTCTATTTGCAAGCCTGATCTGCTCGCCTACTCGGATCACCTGAAAAATATTTCAACACTGGGATAAGCCAACGCTCAGTAAGAGAAAATATGCTATTACTAGTGTGTGGCAGATGAGTTACTATATATCACGAAATCTATTTTATATAAACATGAATAACTGAGTACAAAAGTACAGTACAAATAATAAAGCACACCACCCCTTTTCCTTATTGCTTAACATATCAGTATTATGGTTATAACTCAAAATATTTATAGTGTATATAGTAGGATCCCTGATTCTGTAAATCAATACGTAAGTAATAGTAACTGAAACTTTTCCCTGTGGCTATCTGTGTCATGACATGCCCTTTATGACGAGGTTGTGTGGTCTGTAGGCTGGATTTACCCTAACTGGCCAACCAGGAATAAATCATTGAACTTCGTCAGTTGACCTGCCCACCTCAACCCATATCTGGATGGGGACCCTAACCTTTTCAATTGCCTAGGTGGTCGACCGTACCACGTATTATCTGAATAGGTGGTTGCACTCATAAAGTAACATAGTATCTATAGCAACAGTACCATGCTCTGTAGCTGGAAGTCCAACAGGGTCTGATATCGTATAATATATTTCTATATACATGTCTATCTGATTTACCATGATTCTGAAGTACTGAAATAACCATGATACTGCATAACGTACTGAAATCTGAATAATCATAACATGGAACTGCATATTCGTAATACTGGAATTCGTGTTATCATGGTATTGAAATTCATAAGATCATGGTACTGAAATCCGTATAATCATAATACTGAAATTCGTAAAATTATGAAACTAAATTCATAAACATATCCTCATACCATATACATAATCATAAGCCACACCATACTAAAATACATAATTTTCGTAAATAAATAAACTGCATAATATTCAGAACTTTTCTAGCATAGCATATTTCCCTTACCTTATCTCTGAAAGGCCCCTACTGTACTCTAGTCTGATACCCGCAGGGCCTCCTACAAAACACCCTGAAACCAATATTTGCCAGAACTAAACATCAGTATTTTTCTGCCTGTATCATTTCCTATAACTACCACAAGGCCAAAAGCAAAATAAAAGGTCTTACCCTGAATTTGGGATGATTTCCAACTCTGATTTCCCGACGATCTGCTCCGGTAGATGCGTAGAGAACTCTACCAGGAGCATCGTGGTTGCTTCGGATCGTCAATCCGGCAACTGGTGGGGCCGAAAATGAAGAGAGAAGGGAGAGAGAGTCAGAGGAGAGAGAGAGCGGCGAGATAAATGAGTAAAAACTTGTCTTTCCACTATTTATACAGCCAGGCTCGTCGACGAGACACGTCACCTCGTCAACGAGCTCTTCATTAAATTCGTTGATGAAGCCCTATGTTCGTCAACGAAATTCAGGCTATCCCAAACTCCCTCTCGGTACTTTCTCGTCGACGAAACCCTGTGTTCATCGACGAAATCTTGAAGACCTTCGTCGATGAAACCCTGTGTTCGTCGATGAAGCTTGGCAGATTTATGAAATTTTGATTATTTAATATTATCTCCAAAATGCAATGTCGTCGATGAAGTCTACGGCCTCCTTCTATTTCTGTATCTATTTTTTTTCTCTCTCTCTCTCTCTTATTATAAAAATACTATTATTCTTCGGGTCACTACAAAGACGCCACCTCGTCGACGAATTGGACCGGGTCAAAGGCCTTATAAATATCCCATTTGAGTTGCTTAAAAGCTAAGCTTCTCCCAAAAGTGCTCTCTCTCTCTCTCTCTAACCTACGAATCTCTCTCTCTCTAGGATTCTTCACCTTTCGTCATCCGTTTCCAAAAACGGAGGGTACTGCGTGGATCAGAAGAGAAAACTCTACAAGTTTAGCAGATTGGATCGTCGTTTCGGAGATTTTCAGGTTTTTTTTCCCAAAAGTCGAGGTAGAGATCTGATCTTAGTTTTGATTATATATTTGGAAAGTAGTCGAAGTTGTAGTAAGATTTTTTTCTGTGGTTTTAGGTTTTCGGGATCCCAGGTTGTCGATTTGGACTGTGTTCATACAAAGTTTCATTTCGAGTATAAGGTAAAGGGAATTTGATTACAACAGCATTTTTTGAAAAACTAAACCGCTAAAAAGCTAGTTTATACTTATATGTATGATTTAACTGCTTAGTTGCTAAATTCTACAGAGTAGAAATGCCGGTTTTACGATTTTACGATTTTTGGTAAAAACAAGGATTTTGGCATATGATCTCCAAATATTACGGAAATCACTTATTTGCATTTATATTGTGATAGGAGATGCTTGAATCCTTTACTTTTCCTTTCAAATGATGTTTACTGGATTTATATTAATTTAGCGGATTTTTAGACTAAACTCGTGTGATATATGTTGAAATGGAAATGTATGAATTTTCTATACTATTGATATAGATTATGGGAACAGAGTTCCAATTTGTTATACCGAGTATGTGGAAAACAGAGGTCGGTGATACACCAAGCTGTATTTGTGAAAAGGGGTAAACTGAGTGGATAGGCGCCGGTTTGAACCCGATGTGATTATTTGAATTTGTGAAAATACTGGAATTTGCACAGGTTACTATATTTTGTTATAAATTGTATATATGATAAATGGAACCACTGCTTGCTACTAAAAGAGTTGAAAGATACTCCAGTTAGAAGTTGAAAAAGCTTCAGTTATGGGGTTGAAAGATAACCCCCAATGGCAGGGAATATTCCTTAGCTGGAAGGGTACAGTGCAACCATTCATGTTTAAAATCAGTTTTGGTACATGGATAGTCGGCTAGTAGGTGAAATGAAACCACTGGTGAAATAATAAACCAGATGGGGGCAGTCAGACTATATATAGATACTTGACATACGCCTGCATGAACAGGGCATTGTTGGAGTTGTTCTAATATTCAAATGCATGATTTAAATATTTGATGTGCTGATAAATGTTATAGGATACAGTATTATAAACAAACATTTCAAGCGTATGAGTTTGTATGAAAATGTGTATATATGCAGTCACACACTGTTGTAACACTTTCTTCTTTACTGAGAGGTGTCTCACCCTATCTTACAACCTTTGTTTTCAGGTCCATTAGTGCATCGATCCTAGTAGCTAAAGGGACTGGGGAGATTATTTTGGTTAGCTTACGTAAGCATATGAATTTTGTACAAAACTTGGATGAAGTTCCTTTTTGGAGGGTTGTAATAATGAAAATTATTCTAAGTCCGAATTTATGTAAATTATGGATGTATTTGTAAGCTTTGGTACAAGTCTAGTAGAAATCCCAATGGATGTTTATGTTTTTCCGCGACATTTACATCATAATTATGTATGATTTAGACCCGTGTGTCCCTTTTTAGGACGGGTTATTTCCATATCTTGAACAAGTATAGGTATTCGATATAAGTGAGTGACACCTGGGTCCATAAAAAGGGCCAGGTCATTACAATAAGTGTACTCAGTAACCAATGCATATCACATTTGTAACTCATAGCTACCCTAAGGATATTTCTCCACGCCATGCTTCATCCCATGGTCTGGGTTATGCTTCTCTGAAAATATTCTCCACGCCATGCTTCCCCCCATGGTCGAGATTATGGGGCCCGAAGGTTGGATCTTAACCGTAGTTGGATTACTTGGTTAAATCAAAATAAACATACCATATACTCGTCTATAGTACGAATGGCCTGCCTCACCCTGGTCCGAACTCCAAAGGGCAAAACTACCCTCCACACTAGCTCATTCGACTATCACGCCACATGCTCCACAAGTTCGTGTGATTGCACATAATCACCACTAGCAACGGTATCGTGCTCATGATCGCAATCCATCCATCAGGGTTTTCATTTCCACCTTTCCACTTTCACATATCAGTATTCACCATGTAGTATTCACGTTACATTATTCACATTTCAATATTCACATTGTAGCATTTACATTGCAATATTTATATTTCCAGTATTCATATTCCAATATTCACATTGCAATATTCCCATTTTTCAATATTCACAATCAAGTATACACATTTCAAGATTCACATTTCAATTTCCACATCTCAATATTCATATTACAGAATTCACAGTTCAGTATTCACATTAGGTTCTCATTCTCTTCTATTTCATTCTCAACATTTCAATACATACTTCATCTTATATATATATATATATATCATTTCACATTTTTCCACATATCTCAGTAAAACAATACCAACATTTCATATTTCTTCCATTTCCCAGCATACAGATCTATGCTCAATTTTTCCTCATTTCTCAGAAAACTAAGTAAGGTGAGTGCCCTGATAAGTATCAGTTGCTGTCTCACCCGAGTTAATCGGATAAGGTTACAAATGATATTAGAGCAAAGGGGAGCTACATGTATGAGCGTGTAATCTCCCTTATCCTTGGAATCTTTCGCTAATAAATATGGGTTGCATGTTGAGTTTTGAAAAATGGTATTAAAAGCTTATAAAAGCTTATGTTTTATATCTATATGATTATGAGTATAATTGGTATATTTTTCTCAGATGGTATTATCACTGAAATGAGAACATTATGATATAACTAAATTCTTACTACCACACACTCTAAATAATTTATTCCATCTTACTGAAATATAACTCACCCAAATATCTAAATATTTCAGGGAATTGTGTCAGACCAAGAGATAGAGCTCCGAGATAGAGAGGAGCTGGTACCCTGATAGACACGGTAAGTGTTTTGAGTTGGGGATGTATGATTCCCCTAGAGAGTTTGGTTGATTTTTGGGGATGTGTTGGATATGTATATATGGATGTTTAAAACTATGGTTATTTGTATTCTAAATGGTTTGTAAATATTGACTTCCATTGTTAGGGATGTTTGTATGACTGTGTACCCGACACCCACTTCAGGTCAGGTTATGTATAAATGGTATCAGAATTTTTGACGTGACCGATGTTTGATTAATATTTATTATTTATTGGAAAAAATGATATGAAAATCAGGGCGTCACAAAAGTATTCTAGAAGTACCCTTAGAAGCCCCTAGTTTTCATCTTCTTACAGCAAGCAAAAGGGATTATTATTAGCATATTGGGCTTTCGGTTGTGCTTACATTTGTGCTATATTTTGGTCGGCTTTTGGAGCTTTGTTCTCAACATTTGGTAAGGTCTTTCATCTTGTTACATTTGTTATACAATTTTGTATATTTGTAAGGCTTATCTCTTTTCTACCCACTTTGTACGAACCTTGGTGATAGTGGATTTGGACCGTCGTGTCCCGTGGACGAACCTCAATATTTAAGAGAGTCATGTTAAATTTCTTGTGTCTCATTTTATTTATTTATTTGCATTACACCATTGATTTATTTGTGGGAATCACTCATATTTTTTCCCAACAAGTGGTTTCAGAGTCATGTTCTTTGGACTCATTAGGATTGCGTAAATCATAGATGATAATGTTGGCTGTATGTTTAGCTTCAATAAAAGCAATTGGGTAACTTGGAAAAAAAAAATTGCAAGATCTTTTATTTTACACAGATTTGGATCGACCTATTGAGGGTGATAGCCAAAAGCCTCTAAACATAAGTGATGATTTGTGGAATAAGTTTAATAGAAAAGTTGTTGGTGTTATCTGTCAATGGATTGATGATAGTGTTTTTCATTATGTTTTTACCGAAACTTCGGCATATGAATTGTGGAAAAAATTGGATGATCTTTATGATAGAAAGTCGGTTACAAATAAATTTTTTCTTTTCTTAAAATTTGTGAACTTGAAATATAAAGATGATGATCTTATTACTGAGTATTTGAATGAGATGAAAAATATTATCAATCAACTTGCTACTATAAAAATAGTTTTTGATAATAAATTGCAGACCCTAATGTTTCTAAACTCTAATACATTGATAAAAATAGAGACAACAAACTGACATTTAGAGAAATTGTATTATATTCATATGTGCTCTCATGCAATACATACTTGATATTTATATATACATCAAGAGGGAATGTGCTTTGTAACAAAATTCAGTTTTGCAAACAGAAACAGAACACGAGTGAAAATAGAAAATTATTTTGGTTTGGCACAGCTGCAACAGTTGCTGATGAGGTGTCTTGAGGGCTGATCAGGCCGGTGAGACACTGGTAGTGCTAATATGTACTATATATATATATATATATATATATATATGGATTGCTTTCTGGAATGATGGAGTGGAGAGTGGAGAGTGGAGACCCCACCAGTAGGAGGGGTGGGGGGCGGCGCGTGTCTTGGAGCAGTGTCCCAGCAAAGGAAATGGGACACACAGGAAATGAAGGACACACGCAGCGGCAGGAGATGGATGGATAGAGAGAGATGGGGATAGGGATATGCAATCAGAGAAAAAGGGTTGTGAGCCAAAAGGGAGGATCAAATAAATTGGTCACATTCAGATTAAAAAGGAAGGGCAAGCAAGCTAGAACTACAAGTGGGTGGGTGGGTTGGTGGGTGGAAAGGTCCTACGCACACCCCACAAAGCCAAAAATATGGGAATTATATATATATATACAGTGAGGGATTGGTGCCTTTCTTGTTTTTGTTTTTGGATTTTTTGGTTTTCTGCTTTCGTTTTTGGTTTTTGGGTTATTGTGGGTGCGGGGAGTGAAAGGGGATGCATGAGTTGATCATGATGTGAATGAACGTGGCATGCAAAAAGGTTTGCAAGTAAAGCAGCCGCCCGCATTGGCACCACAGGACACACGCACAGAGCCCTTCACACCTAACTACTACGTGGCTAGGGCATGATAGTGAGAGCACAGCAGCAGTACTTCTAGGAAATTCTGAATAGCAGGGTTAACAAGGCCGACATGACCCTGGTTAGGCTTGTGTTTAACTAGCTAGGTGATTATTGCAGATAAAGTCATCAATGCAGAAGGTTGTCAACAACAACAATATCTAATTCAGTGGATGGGGTTGGGAAAAGAAGAGAACAGTTGGAAAAAGGCAGAAAACCTTCAACATGCCTTACAAAAGATTGAAAATTTCAGAAATTCGAAGACAACGACATCAGCTTCAACATTAGCAGAGTGAGGAGACCTTCTACAATACATCGACGAGGACGTCGATAAAATGAGTGGGGGAGGATGTTAGGGAGTGACAATGTAATGGGAAAAAGGGAGAAAGATGTACTGCTATAATTGTATTCTCTAGGGATTTAGAATGAATATATGATTATTTGTGTTAACGTTTGTATGGTTATTCTCTTGGATTTGAATAATACAAGTGGTCCTTTTCATTATGGTGTTTTGTTACCTTTGATTGTGATATACCATATTGTTGTAGCCTTATTCTGTGTACGTGAATATATTGCTCGTGGGATATTATATTGTTCCTTGTTTCTCTTGAGTATTGAAACTCACCTAGTGCTCGTGCTTGCAGGCTTGAACATGTGAGATTTAACTAACTCGTCGGGGGAGAGCTCTCAACGAGTGCCGCACGACCCTTACTTGAGTCCCATTTTGGGGGTCCGTGACACTAGGCCTCTTGCGCAACCATTAAAGGAGAGGATAGAAAATAATGGTTCTCTTGTGCGCGTAAGTTACGTTAATTCTTAGACGTGTATAAACGAGAGGTATGTTTCACATATGAGTGTTGATAACGTTCCATTTTCGCATGAGTTTGAAGATTAGAAGAACATCCCATGAATTTAAAATTTTATATGAAAGAAACATTGCCTAGGATGGCCGCCCAGAGAAGGATAGCAAAGGAAAGTTGGCGAAAACTCCTCATCACCTTTGTGATTTGAAAGATAAAAATAGACTCTTGGAGCTAGGTTCCAATGACTTTTGAGAAATTTCTCCAATGCTTAAGTTAGTGAATAAATTATAAGAAAGGAGAAAGAGAGTTTTTTTTTAGAGAAAGTTGAACCGGGGGGGGGGGGGGGGGGGGGGGGACTCGAATAAGGTCTCATCTAATTACATGTTCCTTGCATACAAGGGAGAGTTCATAGTAGGTATTAAAGAAAAATTGAAACAGTAAGAACAATGATATTTTTATTCAATAGCTAAGTTGTAAACATTACGTACTTTAGAGAGGATATAAATAAGGGTATTTATAAGATCTGCTATGTTGCCATATATTCTCTTTTTTTTTTTTTAAATCAATAGGCTCTGTTTTGTTAATATATATAACCCTCTGACATTGACTTTGAATCTTTGACACTCCTTACTCTTTATTATGATAATTTGTCTCGGATCTTCGTCATTTAAATCTGCAGCGGACAAATGTGACCGTCGATGGTTTGATGTAACCATCAATATGCATTGTTAATAGGTATGTTCTTCCACATGCCTTGTATATGGGGGAGCAGCGAAGTATTTGAGCTTTTTCTTAATCCATATAATTTTGCTTAAGCAACTAATCAGCTCCTTCATCTTGTTTTTCTAAACATTTTCAAACTTCAATAGAGATGCCAACTAAGCCTTCAGCAACTTTTTAATTTTCATCTTTTTCAATGTTGACTCTACTTTTTATAATTTTGTTGACCTGCCCTAATTTATAAAATAGAATTTTAATGAAGAATTTGACACTTAGAGAGAGAGAGAGAGAGAGAGATCCCTAAGGGGTTATTGTGCCTACGGTGAGAATTCGTTGGTACAATTAATTTGATTGATTAATCGAATTAACTGAAAATTTTCAATTAAAGAATCTTGTTAACCAAATCGAACTTAAATTTCATATTAGTCGAATTCCAAATCGACTGAAGTGAATTTTGGTTAAATAAGATAATCGATTTTAACTGATTTAATATTTTAATATAGATAATATATATAAAATTATAATATATAATATATAATTTTAGTATATATTAAACTTAGAATTGTATGGTTTTGGGAACAAAAATACGAAATAAATTATATTAAATTTTATTTAAATTTATGCAAATTCAAAATTATGGCATGTAATCGATCAATGCTCCTAGACATAATTTTAATATTAATTTTTTAAAAAAATTTACTTGTGAAATTATAAAAAATGCTATTTAGCAAAAGAGAAAGAGAAAGAAAAAAAATGAAAATATTTGAAATTTAATTGAATTATGTTTAGTCATAATAATTTCCACCCAAAGTTGAAACTAGCAACAATAAAAGTCATCACAAATTCTATTAGATGATCACCTTACCTAAAAGTTTAAGTTGTTAGGTTGTATGCCAACAATATATATTAAACTTTAACACTCCCCTACACGTGCAACCCAACAGCATGTGAAGAGATAAACACACAATAAATAACACCCATGATAGGAAACATAATTTTTTTTTTTTTTTAAGTATCACAGAATAAACGCGGGCAACAAGATTATAACTCAGGACCTCCTGAAAACCAGTTATGATATCATGTTAGTTTAAAAGCATAAGTTGTTAGGTTTTGGACCAACAATATATGTATATCAAGTTTTAACAAATTCATTCTCACGTACCTTTGATAGCTTATTAAAAGAGTCAAGCTAAGTAAACTCAGAGTGTAAACAATTGCTTTAGGTAGTGGTTTACTTTGAAAATTATGTACTGAAAGCTTGGTTTGTTTGAATTGATTGCATTGACATACATTGTGTGCTTGACATGAATGAAAGAGGATGGATTCAATGGAAAGATGAGAGAAGAGAAAGCAAATGACTTTTTACCCTTTATTGGGTACAATTGATCTTGAATTAGGATGGTCTTTAGTTCATAATAGCAATGGCAATTGAAACATATTAAGTTGAAAATAAAATGATAAATTCTCTTATTGTATTTGATTAAGATTTGGACTATTGAAATCCTAATTATAGATAAATAAAAGGAGTCAGATTTGGACTATTGAAATCCCAAATGAAGAAGACAAGTGCTCAGTTCTTGATACCAAGTATGAGGTGCTTTTTTCAAGTCATACAAAGACTTTTTTAACCTACAAACATGAAAAGGCAGATTAGCAACTCGAATAAGGTTTTATCTAATTACACGTTCCTTGCATGTGAGGGATAGCTCAGACTAGGTATGCTCTCTCACATGCCTTGTACATGGGGAGCAGTTCGAAGTATTTGTGCTTTTTTCTTAATCCATATAATTTTGTTTAAGAAACTAATAAGCTCTTTCATCTTGTTTTTCTAAACATTGTCAAACTTCAATAGAGATGCCAACTAATCATTCTACAACTTTTTAATTTTCATCTTTTTCAATGTTGACTTTGCTTTTTATAATTTTGTCGATATGTCCTAGTTTATAAAATAGAATTTTAATGAAGAATTTGACACTGAGAGAGAGAGAGAGAGTCTTGAGGGGTTATTGTGCCTATGGGTGAGCATTCGTTGGTATAGTTAATTCGGTTGATTAACCGAATTAACTGAAAATTTTCAATTAAAGAATCTTGTTAACCAAATCGAATCAAAATTGCATTTTAGTCGAATTCAAAATCGATTGAAGTGAGTTTTGGTTAAATCAGATAACCGACTTTAATTGATTTAATATTTTAATGTAGATAATATATATATATACATATATAATTTTAATATATAATATGTCATTTTAGTATATATATTTATATACCCAAAATATATCACCTACCTAGAGGAGACTAGAGCACAACATTAATAAGGGCGGTTACCGCCCAAGTCAATCGCCCGGTCGAAGCAATTGACGCTCGCCTTATAATGACCAGAGCAATCCACACCAATGGGGCAATAACCGAAGTGATTCACACCTGCATCATAATTCGCCAATAAATGGCATATCATCCTCAGGTCAAACTCCTTCACTATAAATAGAGACCCAGAGAAGAGGCTAAGGTATCTCATTCTAACCTATCTTTACTGTTGCTTGCAACCTCTCTAAAGTAGTCCCTTACTTTGGCATCAGAGTGATCCCCCGAAGTACACCCCAGGTCCTCCAAGCCACTCTCATTTTCTTCTTTTTCAGGCGATCGAGATTGAAAAGTTCATCGAAGATTCTTCGACATTTTATCCCGCAATAGTCATCACAAATTTTGTTAGATGACTACTTTACCTAAAAGCTTAAATTGTTAGGTTATGAGCCAATAATATATATATTAAGATTTAATACTCCCCTGCACGTACAATCCGACAACATGTAGAGAGATAAACACACGATAAATAACACCCATGATAGGGAACATTATTTCTTTTTTTAAGTACCACATAATAAATGCGACTAATAAGATTAGAACACAGGACCCCTGAAAATCAGCTCTGATATCATATTAGCCTAAAAATTTAAGTTAGTAGATTGTGGACCAAGAATGTATATCAAGCTACGTAACTTGAAATAGTCAATAATTGCTCTAGCTAGTGGTTTACTTTGAAAATGAAATATTGAAGGCTTGGCTTATTTGAATTGATTGCATTGACTTGCATGTATGCTTGACATGAATGAAAGAGGATGGATTCAATGGAAAAGATGAAAGAAGAAGAAAGCAAATGACTTTTTACCCTTTATTGGGTACAACTGATCTTGAATTAAGATGGCGTTTAGTTCATAATTGCAATGGCAATTGAAACATATTAAGTCGAAAATAAAATAATAAATTCTTTTATTGCGTTTGATTAAACTACCGGTAGCCTGTTAAAGACCTCCTTCAGTGCTGTTATTTATCACATATGAAAGGACCGAAACAATAGAAGATTAGTTGGTAATAGTAATTCAGTTGAAACAATTTTAGCCTTGATTAAAAAAGACATTAGAGGGAGGATGTCTTTGTTTATGAATGTAAGAGATAATTGTTGTAATAGGTTGCTCCAAAGGTTGTGGAATCTCCCCACCTCTATTTTTTCTAACAGGTTAGTTGCTTGCATTCTAAGGGGTTCGCTTCCTTTTCGGTGTTTTTAATATATTGACATTTCACCACAAAAAAAAAAAAAACTATATGTTTTAGTATTTGATATATACAAACATAAAAAATCGCTTCGTTTTTTAATTATGTTACTGCTTATTATAAAATTTTATCTAATTTAATAGAAAATACTAATATAAAAAATTAATTTTTACAGTTTAATATTGATATTAATATTAATAGGAATGAATTATTTTTATAAAAAATAATTCATTCCTATTAATATTAATATCATCATCACGTAGTTTATTGCATTTTGCATATTATGTTTCATTTTTATGCTTACATTTTATTGGTGTACTTTTAAATTAAACTTGCACATATAATATCATAATATGGTATAAAATAAAAATTATAAAATAAATTATAATCACATCACAATAACAACTTAATATTTATTTTTCTATTAAATTTTTTTCAATATTATAAAGAATAATAAGAGTACTATTATTGCTAAAATGTGTACCTAGTCGCGCTCATACACTATATGCTTACTCCACTGCTCTTGATTATTTAAATTTTGTTGTGAAATAAAATAAAATAACTTATTTTATTATTTGTTATTAAAATTTTAAAATTATTTAAAGAAAATGAATAGTTATATAGGTATTTGGGAGTTTTAGAAATGAGACCAATTTATAGCTAATCTAAAAAGTACTTATTTAACCCCCAGGGTGTAGCTCAGTTGGTAGGGCGGATGGTGGAGTACCTTCACGAGGTTAGGGATACATCCCCTCCCAGGTTCGATTCCTGCGGTTGGCTCCTGAATTTACCATCTCTGTGGAGTTGTGGGGTCAGCCGCCATGGGGCGTGGGATAAGTCGCGTGGACCGTAAAAAGGACGTGTGGACACCCGACGATATTCCAAAAAAAAAAAAAAGTACTTATTTAAAAATAGTTAAGAATTATCTATTATGACTACTTTTTTTTATACGTATTTTTTGAAGAAATATTTTTTAAAAAATATTTATTTTTATAAAAAATAATTTTTAAAAATAAATATTTATTTAAGTGCAATTATTTTTAAAAATAAATAATTGCTCTCTTAAAAAATACATATCAAGACGTTCCAAAAGAAAGCTTAATAAAAATACTTTAATCATTAAAAAAATATAAATGGACATATATTTTATGATAAATATTCTTCTGATTCTTCAGTACAATAACCTCCATATAAGAGAAAAATTTAGGCACACAAATAATTGAAGGAAGCTAAGGATGTATTGTTCACTTAATGTATGATGTGATGTTATGCAATTGAGCCTATGTGCGTCTTCTAAAATGATGAATCGGCGTCGACTATAACCCCTAGCCTTTCAAGCTAACAATGTGGATTCGAGACTAAAATATGCCACTGAAAGACTCTATTGTGGCGTTGAATTTCTCGATCCTTTGACTTATCTCGATGGGGGCAGGAGAAGCAAAAGCAAAAGCTTATGGGGTCGCTTTTGTAGTTGGATAACTGGCACATTTTTATTTACTTATTTTCCTTGATTCTTTAATTTCGATGAAATAGAAATAGTACAATTTTGATTGTTTCAAATTCACAATATATAAAGGATAATAGTAATTTCACCATTAACTACTTCATTTATGAATCTCATTGTAATAGAAATATATATCCAATCAAGTTAATAATGGCTGGACGAAACCAAGAAATAACCCCTCACATGCAATAAGTTATATCACATATGTATATAGAATGAAATAATATCCAAGTTTTAAAGAAATTTAAACTTTACCCTTTCTTAAAATATTTTAAAAAAAATTAAATTGTTAAATAGTTGCGTTTTCATTTTATATATATAGTGATGTGCAGTGCATGTATATATATGCGCGCGTGTGTTTATATATACATACGTATATATATATATATATATATATATATATATATATATATATACGTATGTATATATAAACACACGCGCGCATATATATACATGCACTGCACATCACTATATATATAAAATGAAAACGCAACTATTTAACAATATGATTATCTTTGCATTTAAAAACTTTTTCTAAATCTAATTTTTTTTAAAAAAAAATGGAAAGAAACATAAAATGTTTAAATAACTTTATTTGATTGTCATGTTTTCGGTGTTTGATTATTAATAGTAATGATATGTGAATAAGAAAAAAATTAAATTTTATATAAATTGTTAATATTAAATTTTGAGTAATTAACTAACTAATATGTGAATAAGACAAGTGAAGCAGGTAATTATGACCAACATTTGTATGATATTACCTCGAGATAATGTCTTGACATTTAAGTAAAAAAATGCAGAGAAGTAGATTGATTATCATGTTGTACTAATCAAGTATTCAAAGTGTGTCAGACACCATCGTTTCAAACATTATATATATATTATCTTGATCTAATCGATAAGTATAATATAAATCATCATTGTGATTAATTAATTATATATATAAATATATATCGTTGTGATTATGTATATTGGTCAATTGGAGATCGACTTATGGTGAGCCCAAGTTATGTAGTTATTTTGCATTTCATATCCCTTTCTCACTTCTCCAAGCACAAGACCTCTAAATTTTGAAATATTTCCTTGCATTATAGCATAAAATGCAAATATACATGTATATATATATATATATATATATATATATATATATTATATGACATTATTGGTTCAACCAACTGTCTCTATCAATACAAGTTTAAAACTATAATTTTGGCTATTATAAAATGGGTTTTTCTTTCTAAAATCGCTAGCTAGCCCTATGTTTGCGAGCATGGAACTGAGATTTTATAAATTTAGATTTGTATGAATTTAAGTAAGATGCAATACAACATTATTTTAATTTTTACACAAATTCATACAAAATTAAAGATAAGAAAACAATTTGCTTTGCTTCTTCTCTTTCCTTGGCTTAAGCATATGTTCATTTCTCCCTCTTTCCCATTTTACCAACACAACTTAGGATTGATGCCTCATTTAAGTTAATGCAAATTTGTGAAAGTAAGGACCAAAGATAGCTAAGCTTTAACATAGAAGAGAGACATAAATTATTTATTGAAAAAAAAAAAAGGGATGCTTGAAAGGGAGTGAAAGAAAGGGATGTTTGAACAACTAACAATAAAAATAGTGTCTAATCAAATTGACTTTAAAACAGGATAAAAATAAAAATAAACTACAGAAGATGGTTTGTACTTTGAAGAACATGCTGTGCTGCCCAACCAAATAGCCTTATCTGTCAAAATAGTCCCAAAAGTTTTCTGATGAATGATAGGCTTCAAGTATTGTTTAATGATCAATTAATTTATTGAGTTTAATTAATTACTGATTTGAAGATGAGTCTATGTAATTCTAATTTCTAAAACAGTTATATTATATTTAATGAAAGTTATAATATATACATAAATAGTCCGTGATACTATGGATTTCAAGTGTTAGATTTACATATTTATACACGGATTTAAAAGAAAAACATTTAGCACATTTTTTTGTACTAAAATTTATTTAAATTTATAAAAAATTAAGTTCAAATTTTGAATTTCTTGCTTCAACCATATGAAAAAGTTGAGCTCATATTTGGAGTTTGCAGTTGGTAAAGTGCAATATAAAATTGTATTGACTTTTATTAAATTTCTCACCTACTTATTTTCTAAACGTAAAATTTGCGCTTTTAAGCATAACAATCTTATCGAATTCATAAAAAGCTAAATATAATGTTGTGTTTGTGAGTATAGATTTCGGACTTTACATTTAGATTTGGGTAAATTTTGACAAATTTCAATACAATTTTGTATTACATCTGATCCATTCAAATACAACTCTAAATCCAAACACTCCAAAAATAGGGCAAATAATTTTTTGCCAAAAATAAGGTGATATTTTTGTTTTTTTACACTAAACTGGGTTGAGATTTTACAAGATGTAATACAATTCTTCTTATAGTCCCACTAGTATTTGGAATAAGGTTGGACCAAGAAACTCCCGAGACCTAGTAAAATGGATCGAGTCTGATAATCAGTGATGGATTAGGCGAATTAATGAGTGTGGAATTAAATAAATTTATGATTTAATTAAGTGGTGGATTTATATTAGTTTGGATTGGATAATTTGCAGTAGATTGTGAATAATTTGTCATTCACATCTCAAATGTAAATTTTTTTTTTACCAGAACAATTATTTTGTAAAATAATTGCTAAAATTATTTTTAAAATTATAATTTAAAAAATTGCTAAATATTTAATAATCAATCACAAAATTATAATTCTTTTTTTCTTATCATGAATTTAGGATTTTTTTTTATTTTTTTATTTTTTGTTTAGAAGAATTGTGTATTTGGAAGACTCAAATCTAATTGGCCAGGGCCTAGTCTAACAGGTGACCTCACTATTAGTACATTTCCTTAGGTGGGTACCACATTTAAATAACTTTTCAAAGACTTTTAAGTTTTAATTTATAAGGATTTGAAAAATTAGAGAATTGGAGATGGACTTACCTAATGGCATTGACGTATTATAAGTTATAGTGCCTCTCAAAAAATAAAAAATAAAGTAAAAAAGTTATATTATTCATCATGAATCGGTACCCATTACAAAGTTACGTGGTAATAAAAATAAACAAACACGTGGACACTTAGACAAATAAGTCTCTCTCTTCATTTTTGCTTGAAAATATTAAAACAATACAAACTCATGAGTCACGAATTCATACGACAGGGATCAATTAGATGAACAATACAAATCTTACTTTTTCATCCAATTTGCTTTTATCACATAAGCCTGTGATTATCACAAACTCGTGTTTTTAAGCGTATAAAAATGATTTGAAGCATTACTATATTGTTATGAAAAATATGAATGTCGTCTCATCTTCCACCATTTTAGGTTTTCCACCCTAATAAATATATTGTTTTCCATATTGTCCTATAGAATGACACTCTACCTATCACATTTGTATATACACATTGCATACTTAAAGTAAGTAAGATATATAGAAAGAAGAGGGGAGATAAAAAGAAGAGAAATATCTTATACAAGGGCCGGTTCCAAATCATCTTGTAATTTCTTTCGAGATAGTAAAATTGTTTATCACATCCGCTCGTGAAGTTGACATAACCAAATCACGTAAAATTTTATTTCATCTCTATTTATAGTGCGGAAATAAAAGCAATTAGGGAATGAATTCGTTTATATAAACGTTTGCATTATGTTAATGTGATTATTGAAAGTGACTCGCGAATTGTAGTTGATTGGTTTCAAAAAGGTAAATGTACTTTGTAGTATCTTTGGAAATTTTGGGAAGAGTTCGTGGCAGAGTTAAAAGAAATGAATGTCATGGTGATGCATCAATATAGGGAAGACAATAGTACGGCTGATTTTCTTACTAAAGAAGAAGAAATGAGAAATAGTGTAATATATGAAAAACAACGTCTTCTACCACGTTATCTGAAAGTTATCATTCGGATAGATAGGTGGGGTCTCGTTTCCATTCGTCGTTAGTTCAATTCTAGAATTTCGTTTGATATATTTCGTTTTGATTTTGATTTTTGTTGTTTTTATGATTTTATCTCTTTTGTTAGTTATGTTTAATTTTATTTGTTCTAATTTTAGTTGATTTGTTTTAATTTGTAACAACGATATTTCTTCGTCAAAAGTAAAGATATATTAATAAATAAATAGAAGTACACCCTCTTCTAGTAATATATATATATATACTTTTTACAAAATAAATATGAGCGAATAGTGAATTAGAGGGAGCTAGGTTGGAGAAGCTATCCAAACGCAGCCCGTGCTCGCATGGGGTACTGCGAGGTCAGGACATATCAAACGGTCGGAATTATCCCATCAGATTTACATTTCATTTTTAATTTTGATGCGTGGTACATTGTCTTTAGTTCCAATTGAGGATGAGGTCGGTCTGATCAGAACATCCATCATGATCCGTACGACCTCGAGGTATCCTAATTAAACCAAAAAATATATATGTAAATTAATTTTGACAAGACAAATGTGTCACGGGGGGTAGTCAGGCAAGGTGTCATCTGGCATCATCGCCGTTGCTTTTGCTGCAGGCCGGTCATGATGATGGACGTCACAGATCACTCCGCTCCCCTCAATTGTCGTATTGAAACATTCCGCAGCAGCAGCACCTGCACCTGCACCTGCACCTGCCAGCGAGGATGATTTGATCCCATCTTCCTTTGATGGATTGATTTTCAAAATGCTCCCCAATAGTTTTTAAATGGCTCAGCACGCGTAGTACCAGGTGCGTGGACCCCACCCTCCAGCACCAACTTCCCCTCATTCTCTATTTTTCCTTTTTTTTTTAATAAAAAAATCTTATTATTTGTGTTTGTCTCCCATCATTCATCAATAAATTATAACGTTGATGGTGGCATGATCTATGAATTAAACTTTTTTAAATGAAAAACTTACCATTAAACATTAAAATGCATCAGAAAATTGAAGGTTTGTCCAAAAAAAAAAATGCACGTCATTTTTTTTAATTGTACCTATAAATTTTTTATGTTTATCTGAAAAATAAAAAATAAATTTTTATCGTTTTAAGATTTTTGGATGAATTTTGAAAAAAAATTAAAAACAAAGTAGATTTTTTGAAAATTTAAAAATAAAAATAAAAATATTGAATTTTCCCATTTATCTCAAATGATGAAAATCAAATAGAATTTGAAAGGTCGACTTTCTAATGAGTTGATTTGTGATTCCTTGTCTGCTCTCTTACTTATAAATTATAATGATAAAAATAAATTCTCTTTATGTCTGTGTGCTTTGCTCCATCTAAGGTTAGGGTTGGGCACTTAGTTTCTTAAACGGCCTTTTCAACTTTATGTGCATAGTTGAAAACACCCGATTGGTTTAAGAGTTTTTGGTGACTTCTTTGACCAATGAAAAGCTTGTTTTTCCCTTGCTTTTCTTGGTGACAAATTTCAACATTAAAAGCCAAATAATATTTAGACTTTCAAGGACTAGAAAAAATTGAGACATAGTGGTGTATCGTTGACTCTGAGAGCACTTAGATAATTCATTTTGAGTACAGGGGAAATTTATTGGTAGAAATTCCTTAGGAATCAGGATGTGACATTGACTCACAAAGCACTTAAACAATTCACTATGAGTACAAGTAAAGTTTATTTGTAGAAATTTCTCGATATGTATTATGGTTTTTTCATCAAAGGGTGGATCGAAACAATTGCAATGAAAAATTGATATGAAATGAAGCACTTCGCCTATGGGCATTGAAGAAACAATAGCATATGATCCTAGTCATTCTTCTTGGATCGCTCCAATCAAGGGAGTGCAATTGTGCACCCAAAAGAAATGTAAAATGATAAAAGAGTTCATCCACTATACAAAATCATTAAACCTTCAATGATCACCATTCGTGGCCTATTCCAAAACATGTCTCGAGGATCAGTAAAATTTAAATAACAACTTTGGTCATTATAACTTGATTGATGTTAAAGCAACTTAGTATAATACTAAATTCTTTGAATAACAATATTAACTGTATGTGTTTCAAAATAATTAATGAATTAAATTCTTTGAAATTTCTTAGATTATTCCATTTGCTTAATAACTTTCACTTTATAGTATCACGTTAAGAGTATGACTATGTTTGCTATTTAAAAACTTTAACTTGAAAATTAAATCTTATCATTTTATAAAATTCAAATATGTTTTCTTGGTAGGCTTGAACTACAAAGAAACCATGCTTATGCCTAATGGAAAAATCAGGTTTAATTGTTGTCACTAAATTTTTGAAGATAAGAAAGTTCAAGTAATTTTCTCTTAGTTAAAAATATAATTATGTCCTGTCATTGATTTTATGAAGTAAGGATAGTTTTAAAAATTGGGTTAAGAGAAAATTTAAAATAAAAAAAGCGATTATTTTCTAAAATTATTTATCTCGATATTCTAGTTTTATATCTTATTTCTAAAATTTTCAAGTTTATCTATTCAAGATAGTTAGATATTTTTTTTTAAAGAAAATAGATGCCAATTAGGTATAAGCTATACAATGTCACATAAAATGGCAGCTCATCCCTCAATTTATATTCTTTTTTTTTTAAGTAAAAGTAAAATTTTTTTTTTACCGTAGAGTTTCAATTTCCCAACATAAGTGCACGAAAATTGTGTAATTAAAATTTTAATTTTTGCAAATTAATATAATTAGATTGTAAATTGTGGTGAATAGTGGGTGAATTTTAAGGAGACTTTAATAGTGAATTTATTTTTTAAACTACCAACTCTTTTGATTAATTAGGAGTCTACCGAATGGAAGGTTGCATATTCTTTTTAACCCCCAAACTTGACACCTTGATATGACCAAACATTAACTGATGTCTAAACTTCAACTAGAAAATCTCTGAAAAAAGAAAAAAAAAGACTTAAAATTACCAATAAACTTACTATACATTTAATTATGTATTAACTGAAGACATGGGTAAACTTTGATAATAAAAAAGTTGCAGTCAACACAAAAAGACACTCATAACTTCAAAACTATCTTCAACTTTCTAATGGAATTTAATAATTTTTATTTTCTTGTGAATTTTTTTTTTTTCATCTTTTCTGGAAATTTTATATGTGGTGTCAATATTTCCTATTGAAACGTTCTACAAAAGGGTCCAAAATGACGAAAAATAATAATAATAATGTAAATGTGATGCAGTCGTCACTAACATATTATTTTCTTAGATGCGGTTAGTTCACATAATTATTACTTGTTAAATGGTCTCTAAGACTAATCTTAGGTCAAGGGACCAATAGTCTCAGTCTGCTTTTACTAGAGTTGGGACTGAGAGCTCAGTTATGTAAGGGGAAGATATTAGCACTACTTACACACTGTTAGGTTTGGTGCAATCCCAAGAGGGGGGAGAATTAGAGATTTAAAAATTTCCTTCTAAGTTAAACTAATCTAACAACAGTATTACACAACCTAAGGGCAATCTAAGTATGTATGAGATTGCAAATATGATATATTAACCAAATTCAGTACATGCACTACAATTTTAGTATTTCTCAACAAGATACAATACTGTGTCAATCAGATACGCAATATATTCAGCAGGGAAATTAAATTAAGCACAAAACATAATATAATGCATGAAATGTAAAAGTGACACCGAATATGATATCGGGGTTCAGCCAATCCTGCCTACGTCCTCGCCTTGGCACACTTGTACAAGAATTATACTATAAACTCACTTAACGGGTTGAGTGACACCTAATACAACCAGGTCAATTAGCACAAGGCTGACATCAACCTTTACAAATTCTCCTTACGGGGCGGAGAAGACCCTAACAATCCTTACGAGTTGGATTACCGCCCCCTCAGAACATGTCTGGAATACAACCGAATTACAATACAAGCTGTGTACAATATAATGCTTCTCCGATAAGCAGATATGTACCAATACAAATCAATCAATGCACATCAATAATATAGGTTATGTAAGCTCAGTAATGTGTATCTTTGTGCATACAACACTCAACAAGATGTGATAACAAGTATGCTCAAAAGTGTTCTCATCAAGTTATATCTTTGAAACAAGTGTTGAGTATTCCACTTGTGAGCTTGTCCCACATTAGAAAATTTGAGTGGATAATAGGTGCTTATATATATGGTTGGACCCAAGACCCAATAGGCTTAAGCTTTTGGGTTAAGTTGGTGTTCACCCATGTGTATCAAGCCCACCCATGGGCTTCTCCGATCCTAACAACAAGTTATATCAAATCTCAATAACAAATCAAAGTTTCAAAGATGCTAATCAAATATTCAAACTAACTCAAAATATTTTCCTTCAATGAAATAAACATAAGAGTAGTTTGAAAATACTATAGCTTGGAAAAATATTTGCACAACAAAATCAAAGCTATAGGAATCTTGTAATGACAATGCAAAGATCCTTAAACTTGTTAGTTTATCCCAACACAAGATTTACAATATTCAAATATGTGGGATAAACTTAACTAAACTCCCAAAAATCAATATCAATAATCAACCAAAGCAAAGGTAGTATTAGTGATATCTAATAAGCACTAGCACAATCAATAAGCTCTCACAATGCTAAGATGTATCAAGAGAATGAAGATATGAGAGTATTTGGGTAAAATAGGATTTTGAAATAGAGAAAATTTTTGCTAATGATTTTCTTAATCTTTTTATTAATCCTTACAAATGAACTCATATATATATACCAAGGCCAAATTATGACCGTTTAGGACATGTAAGGCATTATTAGATTTGTTTTAAATCAATTTAGAAAAATTAACCCTATTTAATCCTTTTAACCATGGTAAAGTATTAAGTAACTCGAGAGGTTTTGGATGCTGAATTATGGTTCGGTCGCCCGAATAGACTTAGTTAAAAAAGCCATTTTTTAAGGTTTGGGTGCCCGAGTTCAAGCTCGGTTGGCTGAACAAAAGTCAGAAACTTTCTATCCATGATTCGGGTGCCCGAAGCTAAGTTCGGTTAATCAAACTAAAGTGTTTGGTCGCCCGGGACCTATTTTGAACTAAAACCTCAGTGGCCCGAGTTGGTGGAAAATGTTCTTTTAAGGGTTCAGTCGCCCGAGGACGGTGCATTCATTTTTGGCTCAGTTGCCCGAAACCAAGTCAACTCGCTGACTTCTCAGCCGTTCAAGCGCCCGAAGTGTTTTGAACACAATAGGTTCGGTCGCTTGACCTCTCACATGATTTTCAATTTAAGTCCAATTTATTTCAATTTTGATTCCCTGATGCGTTAAGTGATTTTGGGGACATCTTATGTGCTAGTGCTGGGACCTAGGGTCTTTCTAAGGTCTTTTAAGGATACCGAAAAAATATGGCTTCGGTTGACCGAGGGTGATCCCTAAGGTCTTTCTAAGGTCTTGAGCTTACAATTATCTTATATGCATGATATGTAAAGATATATTATAGACATTTTCTTCTATTTACTATTACAGACCCGAATTGAATGATAATATAAATTACAACATAAAATAGTCTTCAAGGTTTTCATGCTTTACTTTCATGTGCTATTACTTGATCTATTAATATAAACTTGCACATACACTTGAAAGCTATCAAATACTAGAGTATTTGTCATTATCAAAACCGAGTGTGACGTATAAGGTCAACACATACCCGTTCTACGAACGTTACCTAATTAACTATAAATTATCCCTAAATTAAATCTAATAGTCTTTAATTAACTCCTTAAAATAAATAAATATTTATAATTTAAAAAGAAAATGTGAAATGAGGTGTGATTTAGAAATATCTAATAAGACCTCCAAATGAGAAAATCTTATTAGATAAACACTCTTATCAAAACTAATATAGGTGAGGTCTAAAATACATCTTTACCCTTTGTTTAATCATTGGGACGCACACACACAAAAATAGAATATATACATAGAACAATTAATCAAATTCATCAAATTTGATAAAAAAAAAAAAAAAAAGTCTTTAAAACATTCCCATATTTTTTAAAAATATATTTAGATTTTTTTGGGATTTTTAAAGAATTTTTTCTTCATTTTTGATATTTTTATTTTTCCATTTTTTCATTCGAGTCAAAATAACTCAAATAACATTTATTTATTTTTTATAATTTTTAAAAATTACAAATAAAATTTAAAATTAATAAATAAACTGACGGTTCAGAAAAAAAGTCAAATTGATTCAATCCATATGAATATGAACCAGGTCAACGAATCAACTCAAGTTGACCTGAGTCAAACTCAATTTGATTCGATTGGAGAAGAGTGGCCAAGTGTCGACTAGCAATGGTGACATATGACACTACTTATTATTTCTTTATTTATTATTTTTATGTTTTTTTGAATTTTTTTGCTTGAGAGCGACATCAGCATAATGTCACCTGCCAAGTGGTAAAACATGGTTCGTTTGGGGGATTTGACATGGATCACTGATGTGGCAGCAATCCGCCCGTCTGGAGAAAATACAGATTGGATGCCCAAGATTGTGCCACGTCGCCCCTCAAACACACGGTCCTAAGTGTGCCACATGTCATCATATGAACGATGACATGTGCCCCGCTCATATATATAAAAGCCATATTTTCTCTCTCTTTTTTCTGCCATTCTCTTTTCTTTCTCTCGCACAAATCTCCACCTCTTTCTTCTCCTTACTCTCTTTCACTTCTACTTTGCACTCTCATTGAGAACTCTCTTTCTAATCTCTTCTCTCCTCTTTCTTCCGTCTTTCGTCCTCTCTCTCACAAATTCCTCTTCTTCTTCTTTTTTCCTCTCTGCTTCGCACTCTTTCACTGACCTCTCTCTCTCTCTCTCTCTCTCTCTCTCTCTCTCTCTCTCTCTCTCTCTCTCTCTCTCTCTCTCTCTCTCTCACTTTTTCGATTTTTCTATTCTTTCTTTTTATGTTTGTTTTTCTTTTCTTTTCTTCTTAGATATCAACCCCTTTTCTTCTTCATTTTGCAAGTCTGGATCGAAAAGGAAGTATGAGCTAAGAGCTTTGGGCTCTCTACTTTCAAATTTGTGTTCAGCCATAATGATAAGTCTTCTGACTCCTCTTTCCTTCCCCCCCCCCCCCCCTTTCACTTTTGATGTGTTTGGATTTTCTTGAATTTTTTTTGGTTTTCTTGTGTACCAAACAAGGCTGGCTCACTCGGGGTCAACCCATGTTAGGTTGGATTACGGGCTAGGTTGGCCAGTGTTGGGGTTTGGTAGGTTGGGTTAGGTTAGTTGAGTTTAGGTGACTTGGGCTCTAGCTAAGTTTGGATTGGGCTGATTTGTCTTAGACCTAATTGGGCTTGATTTGGGTCAGCAGAAGTGGATTTGATCAATTTGCACTAGGCCTAATTGGACCATGAGCTACTGAGTTGTTGGACTCGGACTAGAATCAAATTGACTCAGGTTTTTAGGTCGGATCAAGGATTAGTATCAGAGTATGAATAGTTGGATCAATTGACTTTGACCCGAGTCAGGTCCCAAATAATCAGGTATTCGAAATTTGCGTCAAATACCTGAATTTTGTTTGGAATATTCTGCAGTGTTTTCTCAAATTGTTTTGGTATAAAAACTTGATTTTTGTTCCATTTTTTTTTCAAATATACGCTCAAATTCAATTTTTAAACATGCATGAAATTGAATTGAATAACACAAAATTCTAAGGAACTAGCCACTTATTTCAAAGTGCTATCATGCTTCCTCCTTTGCCGAAGCCTTTCAGTTCCAAGCTTGTACTACAATTCGAACTCTTCAATCCTCAATCCTCTTTAATTTCTTCAATCTCAGCCACTCAACAATTCTCTCTCAATTTTTCAATAAGCAATTTCTTTCTAATTCTCTCTGTCTTTCTCAATCTCGGTCTTTGTATTCCAATCTCAATGTGTGTGTCCTTGTCTCACTCTAAAACCCTCAATTTATAGATTTGTTTCTGGATCATGACTTAAATTTGATTGACTAATCAAATTTAAATTAATCAATCAAACTTAAAACTAATTTTTTTCAATTAAGTTGGTTAATCAATTTAAATTGTTTAATCATTTTTAAGTAACTAATTGATTTTTAATTCTAATTTCCTAACTAAAATTTTACTGTATGTGTGTGCAGGTGCAAACATAAAGAATTCAACCCTTTTTTTATTTCATTTTTTTCTTTTCTATTTTTTTTCATTTTCAATGTAAAAAAATTCAATTTTCCCTGCATTTTCTCATTTTATTGTATTTACCCAATTTTTGTATTATATAAGTCCCGAACAAAATAGGGTGCCTACATTCCTACCAACAAATTACTATAAAAGTAACTTATTTTCGTAGGTTAGCTATTGATAAGTTATAATTAAAAATTAAAAATAGTGATAAAATCAACTTGGATCTCAATTATCAATGGATAATTAAAATGTATGTATGATGATGCAATCATAAATATTTAACCCTATGAAGTCATCCTAAATTTGAATTTATATGAATGAATATTCATGATCAAAAAGTCAAAAAACATTAACCAATGTGATGATTTTTGTCCAAGTATAATTGAGGTAGTCATATTGACCAATTTCTATATGAAGATTTTGTTCCATATTTTTAAATTTTAAAATGAAAATTTTTTTACTAATGTATTTGGCAAGGAAGAAAGCAAGTAAACTTTAACCAAGCAATTATTTTCCTACCAACCATTTTTTTTGTTCACACGTGGACAACATACATCCTTGAAAGATATTTATTATATATAAAAAAAAAAAAAACATGAGCTTTTAATATTTTTTAAAAAAATTTAAATGCCTATCGTCTAGATTAAAATTTTAACTTTTTTATATGTGGTGAAAATTTTAATTTCAAGTTGAAAAAAATGAATAATGGTGACAAGTAACTAATATTTTGAGTCCTACAAAAAAATAATATATTGAAAAATATTAAGTTTAAAAAAAATAACTATAAAAATTATTTTACTAAAATCAAGCTAAATTTCCCTCATTCATTCTTTAAAAAAAGAAAAAGAGAGAAAAACCTTTAAACTCTTTTCAACATTCTTCTGTACAATTATAGATAAATGTGTAATTATGCATGTTTGATATTTATTTAAAATGACATGTGTTAGTTGGTCCAAAGTTTCAGATTCTCAAATTAGGGTGTGCTTTTCGATGTCTAGTTGGACTAGTGGATCGAGACTCTTTTTATCATTCGATAAAATTTAAACAGTCAGTCCTAATTAATGGGTGCTTTTTTTATTATTTTAAAATTTAGTTCATAGTATGTAGCCTCTTTCAGTATGTTAGTTAATTATGATCGCAATTATTTTTATTTTATTTTTAAAAAATAAAAGTAAGAATTTTGGCGCTTTGAAAAAGATGATAAAATTAAACGAGTTTGACCATCTAAAAGCTATTTGTTCCACAAATACAACATAATGGTAATAAATAATTATTAAATAATAATATACAAAAAACTTTTAAGTACACTAATGTCAAAAAAAATTATTTCTTTCCGTCAAGAATATGCTTCTCATTTTCTACATTTGGTATATTTTTTAACCGACATGTACATATTGTAAATCTTTGACCAGTGTCATATTAAAAAATGAACAAAAATTTGAAGTAAAATCAATGCCTAAATTTCCTTATACCATACCGACACACGCATGTTTTTGGTCATCGTTGTTCTTATAACAATTAGACCTAACCGATAGCTACATCGAGGGTCAAGAAAAATATGTGCATATCACTATCCATGAATATTTCACAAATTTGAAAAAAAAAAAAAAGCAATTTAATGCTCAAAGTGTCATGGTTGCTATAATCACTATCAATTGGACACAAAGGAACAAGCCACATTTCCTAACATTCACTATTGCACGTGGGGAAAGTGGGGTATATAAGAGAATGACTTCCAAGGTGAAATGACATGACACTTTGTTTGGACTAAAAACAGGGGAATTTGGATTTTTACTCTGTTCTGGCTTAGCCAAAATTTATTTCTAAATTTGTGAAACTATTTCTTACGGTCCCAAATATTCACCTGCACTAAGCCTTATCACTAGTATTAACAACGACTTGGGGGGATAGAGGGTCAACTTGCCCTACCCAATCCCCTTTTACCTTTGTTTGTGTTCATGCGTGTTCATGCTTTTGAGGACAGAGGTGAAGGTGAATGAGCAAAATGGAAAAAAGGATGAACAGGACAGAGGGGATGGATATCTTGGTAATTTAATTTACCCAATGTCAGCCATTGTACGGGTGAGATTACAATCAAATGGGAAAAGGTGGGGAGATAATTCTTTGAGCCGTTGGATCAGATTTTCCTCAAACAATGTCAGAAATCATTGATGGGGTTTTGGTATCTACGGCTGTGATGGCTGGTTGGAGGCTCTGGCGAATAGGGTTGCCCACCGTGTATCCCTCCCTCCGGCCAACATGGGAATATGTGGACTGCGGTATAGAGAGAGAGAGAGAGAGTAGACAAGATCATGGGATCTGCATGTTTTTATTGCACAAACCCTGCAAATATGGATCGTGCAAATCTTCTTTATGCTCTCTCTCTCTCTTTTGATCGTACCCAGCTGATCTTCCCTTCTCTCTGTCTCTCTCTAAACTACTCAATCATAAATAAACAGTACTCCCTAGCTCCTCCTCCTCCTCCTCCTCCTCCTCCTCAGGTTTCTTTTCTATCTTTCTAAATTCTAATAATAGCCCATTTTAATTAAGGTCTATATCTATGCATCTGTGGCCAAATGCGTTTAACTGAGATGGGATTCACGGATTAAGTCACTTCTGTAGTAAGAAATAGGAATTCCTCTGTGTATATAATAATATGTCACCCTCAGCGAGCCCCCGTGCTGTATAGACAAGGCTTGTAAGTTGTAATAAAGGGAAGATGTTTCGGGTAGTGTGCAACTTGGCCTGCGTCGTAGACCCAGATGAGGAGTATCTTTACGGACGTATTAAGGCTACGTCTTTGCTGCTTTGCTTTGCTTCCTGAACCGAACAAGGACGTTTTCTTGGCTCTGGTTGCGTGCGTTTGTCTCCAATTCTCTTCCTGCTTCCGGGCTTTGAGTGAAAGAATCTCTCTCTCTCTCTCTCTCTCTCTCTCTCTCTCTCTCTCCTCTTTTTTCTTTTTTTCCATTCTTGTAAATTTTAGTCTCGGTCCTCTTCTCTGGTCCTATACCGAGGTCTAAAAGGGAAGAAAGAAAGGGAAGGAAAGGGAAGAACCCACTGAGCGTGCAAAAAAAAAAAAAACAAAAAAGAAGGGAAAGCTAAAATAGCAATCCCCAGCTATTATAGGCCTCCTTTTCTCTCTCTTGGCAGTGTTTCTTATTGGGTTTTCGTATGCTGGTGGGGTTTCTCGATCGCTCGAGCTGATATATGTTAATTACTGTTTGGGGGGTTTGAGCATCTCTGTGTGCTGTGGCCTTTGAGGGTTTTCACGTGTGGTGGAGGTTTTGAGAGGGTTCTACTGTGATCTCTGCTTTCTTCTTTTCTCTGTTTGAGCCCATAACCGGAGATTAATTTATGACGACTTGAGGATGTGCGATTTCAAGCGTTTCAGTTTTGGTTGAGGGCTTAAGGTATGTGCCCTTTTTTATCTTTTAGTTTATTTTGTCTACTTCGTTCACATGTATGATACTGGGTTTTTGTTTTGTTGCTGAAGATTGTCCTTCCATGTCTCTCTCTGAATACAGAAATTGCTTCATTTTCCCGAGAAAGTTCTGTTTTTTGATTTTCTTCTCGCTCATATCTGGGTCCAAAGTTGAAGCATAAGGTGGTAATTTTGCGTAGAGCCATAGAAATGGAAGGGTGCTCAAGGAACGGCGAGGCTCGTCCTCAGTTGTTAGATTTGATTCCAAAAGACATAGAATGGTTAGTGAACAGAGGTGAGGAGAGAAGCCATGGATGTTCAGAGGAGAAAAAGCTTGAGCTGAGACTTGGTCCGCCTGGTGAGGACTGGAACGCCAAAGAACACAACAGAAACAAAAGCAGAGAGAAAGAAGAATCCATTTTCTCTCTTGGGTATTTCTCAAATATGCATTCAGTAAACCACGCTGGGACCGTGCTGTCCTCTCCATGGTCTTCTTCAGGCTACCAAGTCAAGGCCCAGCAACCTTCACAGCAAACGAAGGCTCCATTTCTGCAATTCCCACCAACAGCTCAAAGATTGCCTGCTATGACCAAGGACTCTTCACAGCCCTGCTGCCCTAAAGTGGTAGAGATGCAGACTGCGGAAAAGAAAGCATTTTCCCCAGCCTCTGCTCCAGCAAATACAGCTGTGCCCAACAGCTCTCAGAAAAGGTACTCCCCCTTTTCCTCCCTGATCTCTAGTTTTATATTTCTTGGCAGAGGATATTCACCCTCAGTCACATTGATAGATGTTGTGGTCCAAACATATTTTGTTTCGCATGTTTATGCTACTAGTGTTAATATGGACTCCCATGTATATTCTTTCCCGTTTTTCGCTTGCTCCATTTTATAAATTATAGTTTTTCTGCTACTTGGTTTTTTCTCTCTTTTTTATTATTGTATGCGGAATCATGAAAGCTCTGGGTCTGTTCTGGAAATTTGAGCTTAATATCTCGTATGGTTCCTTCCAAGAAAGTTAAGAAACCCCAAATGAAAAAGGAAGACATCTTTGCTTATACCCTTGTGATTTGATTCTGTTTTTGCATAAACTTGTAATTTAGTGACTATTCAATGACTGATGTGTTTCTATTTTGTTAAATTTTCTTGTGTTCCTTTTTTTTTTTTTTTTGAAGAACTGCTCCTGCTCCAGTTGTGGGGTGGCCTCCAATTCGTTCATTTAGGAAGAATCTTGCCAGTAGCAGCTCTTCAAAACAAGCTCTGGAGCCCCAAAATGTGGTCCATGACAAGGTTGCAAGTGATAAACCAGTGGAAAGTTGCAGAAAAGGTTTGTTTGTGAAAATTAATATGGATGGAGTCCCCATAGGGAGAAAGGTGGACCTGAAAGCCTATGACAGCTATGACCAGCTCTGCTCTGCTGTTGATGAACTCTTCAGAGGCCTCCTTGCAGGTTGTCATAATAATTATGCCCATATGGTCAATTCGTTTCTTTCCCACCACACACACACACACACACACACGCATATGATGGCATTTTGTTTTGCTTGCACTTGTTCAATGCGATTATCCATTAAATTATGGCGATACAAAACAAAAAACAGAGATAGTGTTTTGCTCATTTGTTTGTTTCTTGCCTCTGCATGGCTCAAAAAGATTCCTCTATAATGGCATTTTGTTGTGCCTGCACTTGTACACGATCAATATTTTCTAATTGAAGATCTTAAAACTTAACGACAACCATTTGATGCCATTATTCATTAAGTTATGGTGACAAAAACAAAAAACAGAGATAGTGTCTCTCTTATTTGTTTGTTTCTTGCCTCTCTGTATAGCTCAAAGAGATTCCTCTGTTGGCGGAACCCAGAACAAGCAAGAAGAGGAGAAAGCAATTACAGGCTTATTAGATGGCATTGGGGAATATACTCTGGTGTATGAGGATAATGAAGGAGACAGGATGCTTGTTGGGGATGTCCCATGGAAGTAAGCATCTCACCCACCATGGATCTGATGCATTTTTAATCTTACTGCAGCCCCATGTTATATTCCAGCACTGCTTATTTTTGGCAGTTAAACCTTCACAAATCTTTGTTTTTAAAACTTATATTGTCTGATATTCACGTAATCCCCCAGAGCCCAATGCAATGGATGGCCTTTTTTCAAACTAAGAATATGCCTTCTCTTTCAAATCTCAATGCACAATAAGAAAAACAAAGCCCTTGATCTCGTGTGTCACTTTCCCTTAATTTATGTTGCACAAATTCTTCATGATTGAATAAATTTCCTCAACATTTGGTTTGCAGCATGTTTGTGTCCACGGCAAAGCGATTGCGCGTGTTGAAGAGCTCTGAAATTTCAACACTGGGCCGTGAGTTCGCTTGATTACCATCTTTGTGAATGATTTGAGTTATTAACCACTTAAATATTTTTTTATAAAGAAAACTGTAATTTGACGACTCCTACATCATTGAATTATGTGTGTTCTTTATGCAGTTGGCAGCAACAAGCAAGGGAAAATGTGTGTGGTCTCGGCAATGAAGTGAAAGAGAGAAAAGTTTTCCTTGGAGGAAACACCACTGAAGTTGCAGAGAATTGATTTGCGTCTCTATCGAATGACATTTTGCTTGCGTATTTTCTATGTCCATTATGAAAATAGGGTTTGTAGTCTACAACCCCCAAGTGGGTTGTATGAATGGTTACTTAATTTGCCTGGGAGATTTTTCCCCTTGGTCCTTGTAGAAAGAGGAGAACAACCAGACATGGTTGCATGTGTGCTTATGTTATTATTGCATATGAAGCAATTCCTAATATTTTTCACTTCTTTTTTCTGCACTTCTCTTTTGCCCCATCTGTATTTTTTGCACTAAAGAGCGAATTTTTAATGATGTTGTTTGGAAGGAAGAACACATCAAACACGGTAAACGTCATGTTAAAATCCTTGAAATGGCTAGAACCCTCCATAGCCAAGTTCTCGAGCTCCTGGCTTCCTTCCATTCGCATGGCTCAATCTCGTTTTGTAAAGCCTTCAATATTTTAAAGATTTTAATATGATGGGTTGTAGTAAGAAGGGGGATGTGTGGAGATGATGATTTAGACCATTCCAATATATTCCAGTGTATTTCCTTGAGTTATGCTTTGTATTTGAGGATGGACTTAGGGTTTTGGGTTTTTTTTATATGCATTATCTTTCTGATTTTAAAGTTTATGTTGGGTTTGCAAAATTTGTTCTTGAAAATAGAGCATATACAAATAGAAGAATTTATAATTTGCACATAATATATTACCAAAATGAGTAAAAATGGAAAAAAAATTATAAAATGAAAGTATAGATAAATGAGTTTTTTTTTCTAAATTTTATTATGTGTTTATTCCTTTCCAATTTTACGTTGGAAAGAATAATATGGATTTTTCAATGTGACTTATTTGTAAACTATTCCATCATTACACATGCATCACGAGAAATTATATAGGGGGGACTTCTCCCTTCACATGTTCGTGTACTTGTTGTAGTTTGGAGCCCGATGTGTGAAGATGAGATTGTTGAGATTTGTCTCACATTGGTTGTGGAAGGGGTTTGGTGGTCAGTTATTAAGCGTGAGAGAAAGTCTCATTCCATGAGCTAGTTTTCGGGTTGAGAAGACTCGAGACCATCCAACACTTGTTTCCTTAATTTTTTTACTGTGTCTGCCCATGACCTCACAATTAAGCTTCAGCTATTCACGGAGGGATATGAGCATATGTATAGCTATTATAAAGCACAAAGCTTGTTCAAAAGGGTGGAACGACGGCAATAAAGGGGCATGAAATTAAGCCGTGGAGTGAAACATGACAGTGATGCTCCTCTACCCTTCTGCCCATCTCTATCTAAGCTCTTATCCCTTAGACCATGAGCGAACCACGCTAAAGAATTCAATAGAATTTGCGCCATTTTGATTTGGGAGGAATCACATGAGCTAGATTACTTGTTTGGATGTTGGGGAACACCCACGGTACCTTTGATAAAGTTCAAACCCACTTGGAAGCAGCAGAAACATTGTATACACCAACACAGAGACAGCCAAGAGAGAGAGAGAGAGAGAGAGAGAGAGAGAGAGGAATGATATGACGTCGTTTTTAAGTTTTAGTTGGAAGCTGCCTAACTTTGGAATTGAGACCACAAGCTAGGAAGAAGTCACAGGGAGGCTGATGGTTACTTCTCCTACTCCCAACTACGCATTCATTATCCCATTTATATATATATATATATATATATATATATATATATATATAAAAGATAGTATGGGGACACATTTCTGTCTCTCTGTTCTCAACATTTATACTATATATTATTATAAAGTATTATGGCCGCCATCTTCCCTCAGACGTTTACATATATCTGTTTCCCATTGGGATAAATGGGAGGGAGTGGGATGCCTGCACGTGCACCCCAAGAGGGAGGATGGGATGCAGACACGTGTACCCCGAGCGTGTGTGAGAGAGAGGGGTTGGTGTTTGAAAACAACAGTTCACGGTGTTGTCTAATTTTTATTTTTGTCCATCCCCACCAAAAGATTCAAAGAATGAGAAAAGGATAGTTTTAGCATCACCCTTTTTTTTTTTTTTTTTCTTTTTTTTTTTTTAACCCGTTGTATTGAGAGTGGGGATGGATAGAGTCCTTAAACCCTCTTGTTTATGGTGTGACTTATATTTCGGGGATTTATAAATAAAGAGAGAAAAAAATATGAATGTGTTTTTGGTGCAGGGTAGTAACAAAGACTTGTCAATGAGTAATCTTCTCTGTCTCGTCGATGAGTGCCCTGTTCTCATCGACGAGTACTTCTGGGTTGCGAGAAAACATTTAAATTTTGAATGTAAATGGTGTGATGGTTGGGGATTCGAAGGGAAGCTTCCGAGGGCTTGTTATATATGTTCTTCTGGGCATATTTTGACATGTAAGAGAGTAAGAGAGGGGTGAGAGAAGGAGAGAAGATCATTGAGTGTGTATCTTTAATTTTCATAATGAAATCTCTTACCGACTGCTACCGTGAATGTAGCCTTTACCGAACCACGTAATTCTTGGTGTCATTATTCTTATCTTTACTTTCTATTATCTTTACTTTCTTTATATTACTATGGTTGTGGAATAATTCTGTATTTCACCATTAAGATTTGTTGGAATTGGTGTATTGCCAAGAATGGAGGGTGAATTTGGTATTTAAAAATTTATTCCTAAGTTTATCCAAATCAACAGATTCCACAAGTAGTATTACACAAACCTAAGGTCTTTTTATGTAATTACAAACCCAATCAAATATTCAACCAATAAACATAAACATACAGGTGCAGAAAGTAAATTGCGTAAACATAACACTAGATATGTTATCGGGGTTCGGCCAATATTATTTATGTCCCCGCCTCAAGTTCACAAGTAAGAAGATTCCACTATGGCTTACTTAACGGGTGAAGCGTCACCTAATACAATACTTTAATAGGATGGTGCACATAACTTTCCTAATCAGGTTAAAGCCAATTCAAGACTTTTCACAGGGCAAGTCTCCCTCTTCCGACCACACGTCCGGAATACAACAGATATAACAATTTGCGTACAAACAAATGTTTCTTACACAAGCAGATATGTACCACTAAGCACAATACAACCAATGCACTCACTAATGATAAAGATTTAATGCTCAAGTTAGATTTTCAACTAAATCTCTCAACCAAATAAAATATATGATAATGTGAGAGATGCAAATATCTATACGATCCTTGATCCAAACGTATAATGCACTCTAAATATTCATCAAGGAAATCAAGGCACAATATAATTTCTACCTCACATATATTTTGCCAATGAAGTGTAGGTAGTGATTAAGCTTCTAAAATAATTTTCGATAATCACACAAGAAGCTCTTGAGTCTTGCAATGAATTTGCAAAGACACACAAGCAATAAAAGATTTTTCCCAAAGCAAAATGTGTATCAATCAAAATATGGGAAGAACTTTAATAAAATACTCTCAAAAAAATTTTAAAATATATAGTATATGAGAGTGATGATTCTTCAAACAAAGATTTGAAGCACACAATAAAACCCAGTCAATCTCCTTTTAATCTTGCAATTAATTTGCAAGTAAGGAGAACAACAAAAATGATACTCTCTAAAAAATGATTTTATCAAAAGGAATTTGAGAGAGTAGAACAAATAAGCTTGCAAAAATGAGGAGTATAAGCAAATAGGTGTATAAAAAATTAGAGAGAGTTTTTTTTCCTAATCTATTTGCTAATCTTGGCTTAATCTTGCAAATGAGGTCATATATATAGACAAATCAAAAATTTTGACCGTTGGGGACATCAGGGGAATTATTAAAATTGTTTTAAATGAGTTTAAAAAAAATAACCCTAATTTACCCTAATTAGCTCTCGGTAAATTTTGGCCAACCTGAGAGTTTCGATCGAGCACATTTAAAGTTCGATCGGTCGTATTTGTAGGTTGGGTCAACCGAAGGACTTTTGAACTACAGAAAATGGTCGGCTAAATATAGGCGATTTACGAACCCTTTGAGGTTTGGTCGACCATATCTGAGTTCGGTCTGTTGTTCAACCAGTTTGGTCAACCCAACCATAATTAAATTGAAAGTTTGGTCGGCTAAGTTGTTGGGTATCAGACCTGTGCGAGTTCGGTTGACCGTAGAAGATATGTTCAAAAACATTTGGTCGACCATATTTTGGTCAAACCATTGACCCCTGAGAGGTTCGATTGACTAAGCTGAATATACACAGCTGGGTTCGGTCGACCAAAACCCTTTTACATTTTATTTTAGGTTCAGATTCTTACTAGAGTTTATCCCTGATATACATGGTATGAATTGTAAGATAGAGGGGATAATCCTAAGAGTTTGTGCAAGAACCTAAGGTCTTTTATAAGGCCTTTTTGAGCTTCTACACTAAGCCCAAAAAACCTACGTCAATTGACCGAAGGGTGCCCTAATGACATTTGGTTCCCTATGGTCAATTTATGATCATGTTGAGCATTACAATCCTATCATGCAAGTGATGGAGTTATTACAGACCATATATTACATACCTGAATGAATAATATAAAATACAAATACAAATGAAAACACTCTAAGGCTTCATTTTCTTCGAGCCTCCATATGACATTGCCCAATCATGCCAAATTGATCCTGCACACAAACTCAATGCGCAAGTAAGATACTTTGTATATGTCATAATCAAAACAAGATAGGACTCAAAAAGTCAACAAGATTGTTGCATATAGTATTGTTTGATAATTTACAATGTTTATTCTTCTGTGCATTGTTGGAAGAGACGTTATTTTCACAACAATTGGTATCAGAGCGTGTGTTGTATAACCTCTGAATTGAAGGATTTCGTGGTGCAGCAAGGCATGGTGAAAGGTTTATGCAGAATTTCAACCGGATAACATGGATGCAACGACTTGGAATGAATTAGAAGCAATCATTCATTTTTATTTGACTAAGGACGTGTTGTATCACATCATGGATGAGAATTATCTGGCATTAGTTTGGTGAAAATAGGAATGCCGATATATGTCAAGGGTTCGTCAAAATCTTCAAGTACAGTGGATGAAAAGTCAGAATGTAGTGATAGAGATATGCTAAGTGTTTCATCGGGTTCGGAGTGCCTCACGGGTGATTCTTGGATCTTAGATACCAAATGCTTTTATCCTAGAAAATGGTTTGACATCTACAGATCAGTTTATACTAGTTGCATTTTGATGGAAGAATGATATTTCATGCAAAATGTTTGTTATTGGAAATGTCAAAATCAAAATATATGATGGTGTTGTAAGAATCATATGTGATGTAAAGCATAAATCGGGTATAAGGAAGAATGGTATTTCATTGGGAACTTTAGACCGTAATGGATATTGTACGTTACGAGCTAGTCTGAATGTGGAGAAATGAAAGTGTGTGAAGGTAACTTGATATTGATGAAAAGGGAAAAAGTAGCAGGAAATATTTATGCATTGCAGGGTGTTACGGTTGTAGGTGGAGTTGCATCTGTTGAATCTGAGTCAGGTACCTGTGGCATATGCGGTTAAAGCATATGGGTGACTATATGTATTCAAATATTTGGGAACTAATGATGATAACATCAGGAGATAAACATATGTATTTCGTGTATTTATCACGAAAGGTCTTGGTATACTTCAAGCAGTGGCTGAGGTCGAGAACCATACCGAGAGAGAGATTCTCAAGTCAAACATTAGGTCTGAGTACGCTGGTTTTGTTCAAGGAGTTTTGTGAGCAAGTCAGGTTATATGCAGAGCTTGTAGGGTACTTCTTGGTGATGTCAATGAATATGGCGAGTTTCTCGTGTGATCGACCGCCAAAGGTATCATTAGATGGGAAAGTTGCAAGTGAATTGTGGGCAGGTTTTGCGGTAGACTACTCGGTTGCGAGTGGATGTCCACTGGTGCACTATTCTAGTGATGGAGATTCTAGGCTTGGTGTTATGTTTGGACGATATACTTTTGTGGGGTATAAGAAAGGTGAGTGTAAGCTAAGTGATCCTATAGCAAAGAAAAGGGTGATTAAAGACATGACTTTTGGTGATAGAGCCATGGGATAGCGTACTTAAGTAAAGGAAGAGAAACAAATGTCAGAAAACTGCAGTAGTAGCAGTCATGTTATTCAGATGGAGTTAGAGACTCAGGGAAAAAATGCGAGCAGTTCTATCTAGGGTCAACAATATTACGGCATGAATGTGCATGTGATGCAGGTGGAGCAACAGACTCAGGGTAGAGATGACATAATTCATATTGCAGGGCGTTTTTTCATCTCAGGAGACAAGTAGGATCACAGTGGGCTCATGAGCACTATCAGATCACTACTTAGGAAAGTTGGTGAGGCTTTTAGTTTGGAAGAGGGCAATAGGATGCTATGGAGTGATGTATATGTTGTGTGTGAATAACATGTTATTGGCTGAAAAAGCTTTGACCGAGACTAATCAATTGGAAACTCTGTTGAAAAGTTTTGACATGAATGTTGTTGGCCTAGTTAGGCTTACAACTCTTGATTTTGATGATAACAAAGTAAAACTATCTAATTTGCTTCAAAGTGATGCTATTTCAGTTAATAAAGGCAAAGAGGATTTCAGAAAGGGACAATTCTGAAAGCTCATTCAGATCAAATGAAACTTAGACCTCAAATGACATATCTTGAAAGCTCACAAGAATCAAGGACCATGGAAAGCCTTATATCAAAGAAGATGATCCATAATGAAAGCTCAAAAGAAGTTTGAACGATCAAACATCAGCGACAAAGTGAATTAAAAGCAAAGAGGAGTTAAATCAGTTTTTAGGACAAGCTTTGTAAGTACTTCAAATATAATTCAAGTATGATTTTTCATTTTGAAGCTCATTATGGAAAGAGACTTAGAGACCTTAGTTTTAAGTCTTAGAACATATTTTTCAAAGTAAAATAAATTAATATTCCAAGAATAAATAAGCAAAGAAGAGAAAGATCAAAAATAAGAAACAACTAATTGACAGGAGACTGGCTATCAATGGAAGTCAACTTCCATATTAAAGAACTTTAAAAAAGAAGACAAAAGCATGACAATCAACTGTCTAGTGTTGACAGGCGACTGTCAGGGTAAATTGAGACGATTGTGTGTGTTTTGCTAGTCGTCTGTCACCCTTTTGAATGTTTTAAAAAACCAAGTTGTTCAGTGACAAGCGCTTGACTGCTTGTTGATAGGCGACTGCCACCTTTCTGGTTAGGCATTTTAAACGTGAAAAACACTGTCAGCCAACTGCCAGAGTACTAACAGTCATCTGTCACGCAGCAACTTTTAAAATCACAACGGACATATTTTGAAATTTTAAGTTGCTTGGGGCTCAAACTTATTTAAAACTTGGACCCTACTCCAAGTAAACTTGGGGAACAAGTTAGATACTCTTCTACATCTATAAATACACCCAAGCTAACTTGATTCAATACCAAGAATTCAACCTAGCATTCAAAATCTCTCTCAAGTATTCTAAAATTCTCAAAACCCTCTCTTGCTCACAACTTGCACAAAGTTACTAAAGTCTTGCTAATTTTCTCATTGATATTGTGCTTCAACTATCAATTATTTCATCCATTGAAAGAATCATACGGTAAAAAATTTCTAGAGCTTCAATCTGAATTTCATATTGTGAATATTATTGAAATATATAGTTTTGAACTGTACTAATCAGCTCTTTGAGGAGCAATTTTTTGTACATCTATTTGATTTGTATCTTGTAAATTGACAATTCCAATGGTTGTTTGGATCATTGGCTAAGCGAGGGGATATCGCTTAGAGAGGCGGACTCTAGCCTATTTGAAGGAGTGATCAAACGAGGGTACATCGTTTGGAGAGGTGGACTCTAGCCTACTGAAAGAATGCGTGTAAACGGTGTTGTTCCGCCTGACAAAGGAACCGATTTTAGTGAATCTTTTGGTGATTTGTCAAAGGCGAGGACATAGGTTGGGTATAAGCCTAACCTCGTAAAAATCCCGCTCTCACTCTCTCTTTCCCTTACTTTTTATTTTCAGCACATATAAATTGCGTAGTGTTGGGCTTTTGTGGAGCCTAGTTGTGTCTTAATTTGGATGACGACCCGACCTCTGTTTAATTAGAGATTTCTATCCTAAGGCTTAGTCCATGGAGCGAAGGGCCCAAGCCACAGCGCTCATGGACTAAGCGGTACAAGCCGTACTCGTGGGGGTTCGGGGGCAACGCCCCTAGGGAAAATTTTTTGGAGCCCATTCGGAACGGAACCCTTGGCGCAACATATAAAAAGGGTGCTTTCGGGTGATTAGGGTTTGTGTGGTTGTATCCGCGAGAGAGAGCGAGAGCGAGAGAATTGTATAGCCGCACTCTCTGTGCTTTCTTCCTGATAATATTGAAATCCCTGCAACTCCGTGGACGTAGGCAAAATTGCCGAACCACGTAAATATTGTCTTGTGCGTGTGATTGAATTTTTTTTTTCTTTGGCGTTATTCTTTCTCTATTTGTTTCTCACAGGTTTCGGGAATTTGTTCGTATATTCCTAACACGTAGATGATTTAAATTCTTAATTATTTATACTACGAAGTTTGGAAATTAAGTAAATTGAAGTGTAAATTGTTTTTGAGCTTGCAGAAACCGAAAGGGAGTACATTGGTTGATCAATACTTTGCGGAAACCACAAAAGAGTACGTTGTTTGGTCAACACCCCAAAGATTCTTTAACTAAAAGTTTATTAAAAGTCTAGGCTTTTGGAAAGAGTGTTGGATTTCATATTGCATATCATATTGAAAAAGCAAATCCATTAATACAGGGTTTTATATCAGGAAACATAAATTGTCATTCACTAGAGAGCTTGATTCAAATTTATATCCATAGGGCTTATATAAACAAATAACCATCTTAAGTTCTTACATTACCCAAAGTGTTGTATATTTTAATCTTGGTTTGGTTGTTTGCTTTCAAATTGTGGTTGATTGGGTTGGTTGATTGATTACTTGAATGATTGAATGTTTGTGTGGTTGTGGATTAAATAAAGAAATAAGTTTTTGCTGAAAGTTTGAAGAATCAACAATAAGTTAAGAATTCCTAAAAAGATTTAAAAAAAAATTTTAAATCCCAATTCACCCCCCCTTTTGGGACTATACCTTACTTTTCAAATGCATTGGGTACAACCAAGATAGGCCTTGGTTTGCTGATTTGCATGGAAAAAACTGCATGGATTGGTATTATCTCAGGGTGGTTTTGTGGATAGGGCTACAGGGAGATTAGTGTTATCTCAGGGTGGCTTCATGTATGGAATAGCAGGGTGACTTTGTTTGCTGTCTCAAGGGAGTTCTATGGAGAATCAATATTGAATGTCTACCGTACGGTACCCAAGGATGGGCTATGATGTCCGGGATATGTCAAAGGTTCCCCATGATTGTGAAATGGGGTGTTTCAACAGGCAACAAAGTGAATCATCAGTTGTTAGTTTTTGTTGAAGACAACACATGGAGCTTTGGTGATATAAGGCTTGCAACAGGTTTTGTGTTTTTTGTTGTGAAAAGGTCTTGTTAGAAGTTTAGGGTGAAGTATTCAAGTATTGCATCTACAACTGTATCGGAGTTGATGGTAGAAGTTGAAACTGTCATCAGCAAGTTCAAGTTGCGTTGCTTGGATTTGGTGCATGTCTCCAAGTGCTAGAAGGAAGACAGTCCCAACCGAGCGTTCCAAGTTCAAAGTGGAGTAGTCACATATGTTTTTCGGGTTCTCCTAAAGGGTGTATAATCGTCAAGGTAGAGATTATTGTTTATGGTGTGGCTCTTATATTTAGGGGGTTTATTAACAAAAGGAGAAAAACATATGGATGTGTTCTTGGTACAAAGTCTGTGCTTGTCGACGAAGAGACACCAAGAGCCAGAAATCTCAGAGTTTCAAGACTCATCGACGAGTGGTCTTCTCTGTCTCGTTGACGAGTGCCCTGTTCTCGTCGACGAGTGCTTCTGGGCTATGAGAAAATATTTGAATTTTGAATGTAAACGGTGTGATGGTTGGGGATTCGAAGGGAAGCCTCCGAGAGCTTGTTATATATGTTCTTTTGGGCATATTTTGACATGTAACAGAGTAAGAGAGGGGTGAGAGACGGAGGGAAGATCATTGAGTGTGTATCTATGATTTTCATAGTGAAATCTCTTGTCGATTGCTCCTGTGGATGTAGGTTTTGACGAATCACGTAATTCCTGGTATCATTGCTCTTATCTTTACCGCCCAACCATATAGTTGAAAACTAAGAATGATGTGCACCTAAACCTCTAACTGAAGAGACCCATGCGATCCTAATCCTATATGAATCCTTTGTGGAACTCCTAATCTCACACGAAAACCCAAGATACCCCTTAAGGATATCAAAAGCCCACCCTTGAGCATTCTCTACGGTTTCTCACTTAGCACCTATTGAGCTACCAAGAGAGGTAGAACGCACACCTGGTCTTCCTCCAAAAGACATTCTTCGAAGTATTCTTGGTCATATACGAGCAACCACCAAGGATCTAATGATCATACATATTATATTCAAGAACACCACCATTAGAACTATCCGAACTAACGACAACATCATAGAGGCATATACCAAAACCATCCCCATAACAACTGCATAATTGCATCTAGGTTAACCGATCATTACCTTCAAGTCAATAATCATACATCAAAACCATATGTTAGGGTCACGAAACTGTAAGACTCTTAACACTAGGCTAACATATTGAACATATACACGCATGTTGCAAAAATATATAAAAATTTTAACTACTACTTATATTCTAAAGTAACGGTATAAAATTATAACCTAGACATATATGACAAATTACAAGTTGCATGCACTATATATATAGAGAGCCAAAATTACATTTGATGCAACATTCAATGTGGTTAAGAGATCATGTATTATTTGAGAGGCAAAAAATATGAGCTAATGTTCCAATGAATACCGTGCAATAATTTAAAGCAAAGAAAGAAATTACTAAGATTGGCCATTACAAAAATTCTCTCAACCAATATGCTAGAATTCAAAGAATACCATTCATACCTTTTTTCTCCTGATTCAAATGCAAATTATCAATATCTTAAAATGGAATGAGGTATAAGTTAAATGAAATAAAGATTTATATGAACACATTAAAATATATTGATCAGTTACCTCCATTCTATGTATTAACCATAGCGAGCCGTCACGGGCACATGGTGAAAACAACCCATCTCCACTACACGACTAAAAACAAACTAAAAACAAGAAGATAGTTCACTTGAGAATTAATCTACTCAAGACTCAAGAGCACAGGCAAAACTTAAGTTTGAATTTTATCTATCCCCAACTTTAACAAGTAGCAACAAGAAAGAAGGGGCAGAATGGCAGGTCGAAGCAAATAGCCTTACTGCTTCCAGGTACTCCATTTATAAATTTAATCTTTCTTACGCAAATTTTGCAGTCATAAAATTAAGATTCACATTCGCTAGAAACAGTATCCTACGATACAAAAAATTGGGGGGGGGGGGGGATTTAATGAAAAAATGGAGGAGAGTGAAAATGAATTACAAAAAGTAGTTTATGGAAAAAGGAACATGGGAAAGAATGCAAAAATGGTGGAACTTTACTTTGCGTGACCTCCACAGCCAACCACTCTCAGGATTCCTAGAGGTACTGGGAGTGAGAAGCAGCAAGAAGGGCAGCTCCAATCCCTGAGCCATCATTGGAATGCTCGACGAGAACACTATCCAAGAGTTCCTCCCCAAGCAATTCTCTCAAAGTGTTCTCTAAGCAATTGCTGAATTCAGTGTAGTGCTCATACAATCCACCATCCATCGCAATTACTGTCCTCCGTTTCTCCCCATCCTTCACCGTGTCTCTTCCCATTTTCTTCAGGATGCCAAAGATCCCAGCAGCCGAAAGACGAGCCCCACGTGAGGCAACAATATTGCAAAGCTCAACAATGAATTTCCTTGTTCGGAGGGAGGTATTACATATCTGAAATGAAAGGAGAGAAAAAAAATACAAAAGCTATTAAAATGCGGGCAAAGTTATCATGCCTGACAACAATTTGAAATTTCTCAAATACCATTGTAAATCCCTCCAGTGCAAGATAAAGTACTTTCAATAGGGGATGCCAAGAATTCAAAACCCAATTAAAAAGGTATGACAATCTTCAAGTGTCAGTAACAGCCATGAATACTGCATTCAAAAATCCATTTCCCCTTTTCTTTTATCCTTTTTTCCTTACCAAATTCAGTTGAGCCTCTATTCTACAGTGAAACCAAATCTTCTCAATATCACTAGATCGATATTGATATGTCCTGGAAAGACTTTCTCAAAGCAAATGAATAATCATTACCTACTTTAGATTCCAGTACGCTAGGATCAAAAGGAACTGGAGCAGGTTATTTTTAGATGGGGCCTCAAATTTTATGTCTAGGATGCAGAATATAGAGAGCTCAAAAAAAAAATTCAAATTTCTATCAAAGACGATGCCTGATGGTGCCATGCGAAGCAGGCACATTGGAGTAGCATCAACAGGGAAAAAAAAATTATAAACATAAAAATTAAAATTAAATGAACAAAATAAAGACTCTCACCACTGATTGTAACTCAAAGACAAAGTTACAAAGGAAAAACCCGCATACCTCTAATATATCCTTCAGTTTAGCTCCTACCACTCGCAGATCGGGAGATGTGTCATGATGCATTGCTGACATTTCAGGTGTCCTGCATATTCCAAAGTTTGGAATGTAACTACTGTAAGATTCCAATTTTTATCACTAATTAAATGCATGTTTTGTACAAAAGATTAGTCCACAGATCATGGAACAGAAAAAGGAGCCTGTGAAACTGCCTCAACACCTTCAAAAGATTAAGTTCATGCTGATTGTCAGTTGTTTTGCCCTTTATTATCATGAAAATTCTTCATTGGCAGCAAAACAATGTTTCGCAGATGACGGGACTGTTAAGCAGCAGCCAATCAGCTAACCCACTGTGGCCAGCAAACTTTGAATCAACAAAATGAAAAATTTTCAACTTGGGAACTACCAAGAATGGATTGAGAAAAAAATTTCTACCAAGAAATGGCAGGTAGGATGGTTTTAAATAGTGGTGGCAACTGGCTCAAGCAGATGCTTCAATTAGCACAGATTTTTGAGGTCCCGATATCTTTATGCATCGTTATAGCAGTAGGAATAAAACTCACAGGCACAGCAGCTGCCAGAGACTGCAACTGCTAGCAGGGGTTTGCTAAGAACACCACAAGAGTATTACAGTACAAAAATTAGTTTCTAACTTCTGCTTCTCATTTTTCATCATTTTTCCTTCTGTACTCATAAATCATTGCCAATTAGCTGTATGAGAAAAGAGAGAGGGAGGAGAAGTTATAATGAGGATAACAATGAGATAAAATTATTATTTTTCATAATATTCACAAGAGACGCATCAAATAAAATTTATATTAACAATTTCTTGAAATTTCTTGTGAAATAATTTTAATTTTATTTTTTGAATACTAGTAATTTGGCAATTCTTTTCTACAATTTTCAACTTAACATTCTCTTACTTCCTAATTTTTGTATTAATGAAGTTGTCAATAATTTATTTTTTAATGGCAAGTTTTATGATTAGAATAGCATATGTTTATAGTTTAAATAATAAAATTTTTTGGTCTAAAAATATTACATTAAAAAGACTTTACCAAATCAAATAATGAAAATTATTTAACTTATATTTATTTCATATTACAAGCCTAATGTATTTTGTTCAATTAATTTATTTATCACATATATTCTTAACCAATGATCTTATTTATATGGTCCAAAAGTAATGAAAATTGAAAAATAAATACAATTATCATTTTAAAAACCAATAATAATATTTATTACCATTAGTCCATTACTACACAATGTTTGTAAGCTCAACCAAAATGCTCCGAAATACATTAAAAATCTTATTAAGAACGGTTAGGGGCTTAAAACATGCAAATCTACCAATATACACAAGCTTGTGCATGCTTCAAAAAAATTTATGGCCAACACACCCATTTCCTACTATGTAACATCCCTTACAGGGACAGCAGTGGTAAACTGAAAGCATTCCAGATGAGAAATTTCAGATAAACGAGAACTGCAGAAACCAAAAATTGGTAGCTTACCTTAATATGAAAGGAATTTTCAATTTTGGTGGAACTATGTCACCGAAAAAGGCAGCTTCTTCAGCCATTCTACATAAAACTCTGCGAACAATTTCTCCCAAATACAAACCAGAAATTGACTTCTCAAAAATCTGTAAAAATCAATCAAAAAATGGCAGTTCACATTAATTGTAGAAGGCAAGCAAAGAAAAGGAAAAACAAATAGATTTCAAGTATTCAGTTACCTGTTCACCAGGGTTTAAGCTCTCAGCATCCATTGCACGGTCATACTCTGTTAGTGGAAGATGTGAAGACTTGAAGTTACCCCACTCCATGTTGATTACCTACAACATAACATTGACAGCTGCTTCAACATTGTTTTCGCACAATAATTTATAGCTGTTTGAGAAACAAAGCTTTAAAAAAAGAATAATAATGTTTTATGATAAAAAAGGAAATAAATAAATATTAACCAAATGCTAACCATTTCCCCTGACTTAGATGAAGGACCATGCCATTTTGGTATTGCATGCGCACGTTCAACATATGCCGCATTTGATCCAGTACCCAAGATCACAGCAGCAACAACATCCTCGTTTAAGTATCTACCTCCAGCTAATGTCCCAATTGTATCGTTGACCTACTGCCAATGCATTACATTAAGCCTTCTAAATTGAAAACACTATGATTTGAATATTGCTTATTTACATCTGAAATAATGAACATGAAATACCAAGCACAAGACCAGAAATTATCATCCCACATATCAGCATGAAGATCCTTAAAGGGAAGTTACTGCCTTAAAGCCTTGGACTCACCAGAGCTGATACACGCATTTCAAGGCCTTGTCTTTCCATGGCTCTTGTAAGTCCCGCCACCACATCTTGGCCAACCTGTTCAGTCAACAATTAAGAAAATTTCAGAACAAAAAACAGTCAAGAAACAAACAATGCATTTAGTCAAATTAAAATCCCCTGGAACTACCCCCAAACCATTACATTTTTATGGTATAATTCTGATTTAATTTAAGTAACTGATCAACAATAAATAATTGAACATAAAGAAAAGGTTAAGCAGTGAGGGGTAACCGCATCATCTATAGAGAAGCCTTTTGTCCACTTAATAAGAGTCCCCGAAGCAATTGATGTTTGCATCACGGGGAACGAGAAGGTAAAACCTAGTTCCCTCTGCCTACCAAGAGGAAGATGGAAATCTTGACCTTCTTCACGAACAAATTTTGCAAGTTCCGCTGCAATATAGTTAAAAAGTGCCTGAAATCACAATCACTTTTTTAGATTTTTGATATTTTATGCTCATGACAATTTGATGAAGGGCTGTCAACATTGTGAAGTGGACAGACTACAAACACTTACATCTGAAGTACCAACCATCAAATGAGAAGGAATTGACACTTCAACAAATTCTTGCTTAATAATGCGGCCAGACTTCCCACCCAACTGCACCCGCAACACTCGGAAGTTTGTTCCACCAAGGTCCAGTGCATAAAACAAACCATGTTCATCACTAGCATGCAAACATCAAAAGAGACATAATCAATATGCATCTATCTATATGTATAGAAGATTTTTTTTCCCAGGTGATCACAAAGAATATGTAAATTTTGGTCTGGAATTTAAAATTCGCAGCTTATAGCATCACTAGTGGGCCGATAATTAAGGCATGAGTAGATATTCAAGGGTGAAGCTACATTCTGTTTAAGGAGGGCATTTGCCCCTTATTTTCAGTTAGAAGATGCAGTATCAAAAGATAAGATTAAGTATCATAGATCTCCCTCCATAGTTCATTGTGTTTAACTCCCTTCTTCCCAACAAAACCACTCGAAATAATTCTATTGACCTTGATGTTATGGGTTGATAGTCCATCCATGAAGACATGTACAATTAATATTTAATAATGTGTTGCTTTCCTTTTCTCAGTTGGTCAGTTCATTGTGTATTAAATTTAAAGTATTTTTTATCACTAATTTAAATATAAAAAAATCTAAGAATATTATGTTTTCCTCATTCTTTGGAAGTCCTAGATTCATGCTGCTACAGGAGAATTCTATTATATTAACCTTATGTTTGGATAACCTTTGGATTTGGAGTTGTATTGAATTAGGATAAGATGTAATACAAAATTGTACTGAAATTTGTTCAAATCCATCCAAATCCAAGTTTTGACATCTATGCACCCAAATGCAGCATAAGTATATTCTCAACTTCAGCAAATAAAAGCAGATTTATGGAGTACAGATGCAACCAAACAAATTTTGTTGCATGATTTTTTGGTTTCACATCAGTCTAAAATTGTTGATTTGCACGGTATAGGTAAATGCCTCTAAAATATTGGACATGGAGAGAATAGGTCCTGCATTCTTGTTTAATATTTAATTATTTATAGCCATACCCTCAAGTCAGCAATGAGCTGCCCATCCTCTTCAGCCTTCTGTGTCCATGAGGTCAGTCCCAGGCTTACACTAGAGGGTTTTTGGGTCAGACTTGCATACTTTGAGGACTTCTTGCATGCCATTGGCTCAGCTAGAAAGCAGGCATCTGATCTGGCTTATATGTAATATCATAGAATTACTATTTTCTTAAATAATAGCCTCCGCAAGATATCAACTTTTCACTCAGTAATTGGTTTTAAATAGTAGGGATTAATATAGCATGTGTCAACAGTAAACTTTTCTTAGAAGCTAACAGTGGAAAGCAAATATAGTCAAAAGACTCGGTCAGGTTTTTATTCAAACTGGGACATCACACCCTCTGGTCTGTACGTTCTGTGTGCTGCATTGGATTTTCCTTCCCAAGTCAGCGAATTTTCTTTTTTGATAGAAGAAGAAAGTTATTAAGGAGGGAAAAAGAGATACGGTGGAGAAGTTGTGGAAATTTCCGTTTATACCTCAACTTTTCCAAAAAGTAATTTCCCCAGAGAATGTCAACCTTCGCCAATTGACGATGGCCGTGGAAATTATTACCATGATTTTCTGGAATTAGCTTTAGTTTGGATTTACGATTCCAGGTTCTTCACATTATAAAGAAATAAATAATATAACTTTCAATGAAGGCACATTGTCAAGCGACGTATTACATAAACAAGCCTTTTAAAAACATATTACATAAACAAGGATCCGGCGAAGGATCATTTCATGAGATCTAAAAGAGGATCAGGAATAAACGAATACAGCTGAATCAAAACCAAAGTCTGGAATTACTAGTCCACACAATCAACCAATGCAATTACCAAAATGTTCAAATCGTGATTCATAGACCTACCCCGTGGGAAGATTGTCGACATAGCTGATGAGCATCTTGAGCTTACTGCCACCTTCGGAGGCAAGACCCGCGTGCATTTCAACGGTCATGGCGTCGGCGATTTGCTTGAGCTTCGCAATCGGCGTTCTGCACTTCTCCTCAAACTCCTTCACAATCGCCATTGCCCGCGCCCACCGGCCCTTGCTCCGCATGCGGTGGCGAACCACCAGCGCCGCGGCCGCGCACGCCGCCGCAGCGCATATAACCGCGGCCGTCACCGCCACCTTACCCATCGCCGCCGCAGATTCCGAATGCACAGACCGACCGGTCACGAAGATCGCAAATGCGAGCTCGGGGTCGGTGGCGGAGAAAAGCCTAGTTTGGGGAGGTGCATAGGTGCAAATATGGTGGATTTCAAGGGATAGTTATGGAAAAAAAAGGGAAAAAGCGAGGGAGAAGAGGGGAGTTAGAGAGGAATTAGCCCGCGGACAAGAAAGGCGTTTACTAGGCCTACAGTGTGCCTGACGTGTGTTTTAAATTCATGCAATTTGACCCTTTCACCCTTCTCCGTTTTTGTTTCACCTTCGAAATTTGTCTGCTATGGAATGATTGAAAATGAAATTAAATTAAAAAAATATATTATATATTATGTTTTATAATACAAAATCAATGAAAAAAATAACCCTCAATCAAATGCAAAATAAAACCCAAAAAAATATAATCAATACCCAATTGAACAAATCATAAAATCAATTTAAAATGAAACACATATCGTACACAGTTGTTTGATCTTGATCCAAACAATCTATTTAATGTCGTTACAAACTGTTTGTTTACAACAATAATCATGTAATTTTATCTAAATGCTATTGATGTTTTACCTTTTATTTAGAGTTTATTTGTATTAAAAAATATATATATATGAAAGAAAATTTTTCATTTTTATTTATTAATTTACTATATATTTTATTTTTTCCTCACTTTCTAGCTTGATTGTCAAACATGAACAAGGTCAATTCTTTCAAATTTCTTGACGAAGAGAAGAAAAGCCTTGTGATAAAGATGCTTTCTATAAAATTATATTTGATAAAATAAATATTAAGGCAATGAGTATTACCACAGTTTCAAAAATATATTTTTTTAATGTTTTAAGTTTCATATTATTGAAATACTATTTCCAAACTAACAATTATTTTCTAAACTCTTTTGAAGAACATATAAATCGATCTATGCATTAAGAATAAATTATAACAAACAAAACTTAAAAAACCCACAAAGTAACTAGTAAAACAAGTAGAGTCCGTTGCCTTAAAAAATACGAAGTAACTAATAAGACAAGCCTATTGCTCCCTCTCTCTCTCAAATTGCAAAGACTTGACTTGGAATTTTTACTTTTTAGCACTTTCCTCAGTCCTTTTAGGATAGTACCACATTTTATTACTTGACTTTTAGGTCTTGTTTATGAACATAAAATATAAAAGAATTTACTTTTTGACGTTTAGTACTATTGAGAAAAGTGAAAAAATAAAAAATATATAAATATATATATGTCAAATCAATGAATAAAATTTTAATTTACATGCAATTAGTATTTGGTTTTTCTTAATTTTTAATCATATCAAAATATATTAATATTTAAAATAGAGAGAAAATACATTGGAAAGTGGTTCTTCTTCTTTTTCTTTTATCAAACAAAATCCTTCATTCAAAAAGGCCTTAATAAAATATGTTATCTTATACCAAATAAACCAAAACAACACATGTAATAACATGGAAAAAAAATTAAATTAAATTAAATTTTAAAAAATTAAAAAAATATATTATTAAATAGAATTAATTAAGTTAAGTGATATGATGGTTATATATATATATATATATATATATATATATATATATAAATCACTTATTCTTATATATTTTGGGATATAATATATATATATATATATATATATATATAATATTGTTATAATATATAATAAAGTAAAAAATAAAAATAAAAAAAGAGAAAAAAATAGGAAGTGAAAAGCATGAGGAAGCTTCTTAGCTTCCTGATTTCAACCAAATTGAAACAACATAAGCCCCAGCATCTCTCCCACTCCGTCCCTCCTCCACCTCCCCCCCCCCCTCCCCCTTCTCTCTCTCTCTCTCCTCATTTTCTCAATAAATATTCGATTGATCAGAAAATAGAAAATATCGTTGGGTTCCATTCTTCGCCATCTACATTTTTATTGGAGTAGATTTTTCGTAAGAACATCGTAGGTACCACTCCTGTGGTAAGGTAAACTCACTCTCTCTCCTCAATTTCTCTCAAATCTCCAGCCTAACTGACGATTTGAAATCACCACATTTTCTAGGAGTGTTTTTTTGCAAGTCTAGTAGAGCGAATTTTTGAATTGAATTTTCTAGACACTAATTCAAGGCTAGGGTAAGATTTAGAAAATTAAGCAAATTTGTGGTTTTTGGTAATTCAATTATTTATTTGAAGTTTATGAGTTTATGAAATATTAAAATAGTATTTTATTTGGGGTGGAATTGATAAATTAGGATTTATGAATTTAGGGTTTGGGTGAACGCCTCGAGTATAATTTCGAAATTCCTGCAAGCGTAGTTCAGAAGACCAAGTAAGGGGAATAAATTAAACTTGTAAGAACCCGAACCGTAATAAATGGGTTAAATAAATAAGAGGGGGGCAAAATTGGGAATTTGGCAAATTTTGTTGATGAAGCCTTTGTTCTTCTCGTCGACGAAATTCAGAGACTTGTCGATGAGGAGAAGCTGAGGAGTCTCGAAAAAATTGGAGATGCCAGATTCGTCGATGAGGCCACCAATTCGTCGACGAAGTCAGTGAAAGATTCATCAACGAAGGCACCAATTGGGTCAGATCAAAGGGCTATAAATAGGAAATTTCATTTCTTCTTCATTAAGAAACTTCAAATCTCTCTCTCTCTAGATTTCTTCGCCAATCGTTGATGGAATCAAAAATCTAAAGTTACCACGAGTATTGTGGAAGGATTCTCTACAACTTCTATGGATCGGAATCTTGTTTTGGAGATTTTTGGGTTTTGGCGCAAAATCGAGGTAAGGCTCAGTTTTCAATTCTGATCCGGTAGTTTTGTAGTTAACAGTCTTGTGAGTATATTCTGTACTTTGATTTGTAGGTTTTGGAACTCGATTAGCTATTTAGGTGCCTTGGAGTTCGGGATTTGTTATTCGGGGAAAAGGTAAGGGGAACTATGTTCATATTGGTTATTTTTGAAATCGAACTTAGTGGAACTGTGGTTCATGGTCCTGTGTATGTTTTGGTTACTCATTTGGGGGGATCTAATAGGGAAAACTATGGATTTTTCATTATTACAGTTTTGGAAAAAAAGGGGCAATGGGCTGCATCCCTGGTTTTGTTGGAAATCGTGGGTATATGTTGATTTATACTGTGATATTGGGATGGTAGTGCCTTGACTTATTTAAACTGTATTTATTTGGAAAACCATGATTTAGATTACCAAATGGGTGTGATTTGTTTGGTTATATGAGCATGCATGTGTGTGTGATATGTTAAATGGCTAATAGGAACTGGGTTCCGAATTGTCCAGGTACTGAGAGTGTCTAGCTCTATATCTGAGGGCATGTGTTTTTCGCCTGCCACATAGACAAGAGTGTTCGGCTTTATATCCGAGAGCGTGAGCCTATACCGGCAGATCAGGCCGAAGGGTGTGGATCCACCTATTTAGCACCGATACGATGCCATGGGAGTCGGGGACTAGCCATGTGTCGGTGGCACCGTGCTTCGCGGGTTGGCTACGGGCCAACGCCGGATTGTCGCAGACCGGCTTCAGGACGAAGGGTGTGACAACACCGAGATTACTGATCATGTGTATGTGTATATGTGCGTGTATGCATTGTGGAAATTAGTACTAGAATGCATTTAACTCCGTGTATGTTGTATCATGATAACACTCAAATGCTACACACCGATATAACCTGTGTTCTTTGTTACTGAGAGGTGTCTCACCCCTACTGTACGTACATTTTTATAGGTCCTTCGAGTAATCGGAACTAGCGTCCTGGTGTAGGGAGCGTAGTGGCCGGTGTACTGCATTTAGCGCTTGGGTTAGTGCTAGGACTGTATTTTGATGGGTTGCCATTTTGGGATGTGTTGGGCACCCAGTTTGTACGTTTTAATAGAGCCATGTTCTGCTCTTGTATAGACTCTGGTATGGTACTGTATATGTTTATATAGAGTGACTTTTTCCGCTGCATATATGATTGTGTTTGGTTGTGTTTAGGGTGCCTAAGAATCCCACGGGGCGGACCCTCATCCATTGTACTGTATCTTTGGATGTTTTATTAGATACAGGGACAAGTTAGTTACATTTTCACCATTGGCTCCCATTTCGGGGTTCGGGGCGTGACAAAACCAGTAGTTTTTATGATTTTTCCAATTAAAATGGAAAATATATGTGTTTATAAAGGTATATGATTATCAGGTAAGTTTTAAAATAAAAACCAATCGTTTGAACTGTGGTTTTTTAGCCTACGACTATAGTTATTATTTGTGAAAATGGAATGATTCAATTAATGTGTTTTCTAGAAATTGTACAAGTATGTAAATGTGTATTTTCAGTAAATTGGATAATAGACATAGGTTGGCTCACTATTTTAATGAGATATAATTATGCGTATTATTTGAAATGTGTGGCATGAGTAAAATGAAAAACATTAAGTATAGCTGTGTTATATGTATATATGACATGTTGGGAAATACTAAAATGTATTAGGATTATTGCATGTGTATTGTTAATCAGATCTGGATGTGAATGTTAAATTGCAATTTATGATTTGAGAACTTCGGTGGACCATAGTGAGGCACAGTAATGTTGCGTATGATTTTTGGTAGAAATTAGTGCACCCACACATCTTATAAAGAGTGTGGAGATGTGATAGTTGATTGTGTTGTGTAGGGTAGAGTTCCCCCTGGAGTCCGAACTAGTGTGGGAAAGCCAATCGGACCTACATACTGTAGAATGTGGTGTTGATTTAACTCTGGTGGGTCGACTAGGATTAAGTCCATCCTTCGGACCGCACAACCCATCATGGGGGGAAACATGACAGTATTTATCCATTTGACAGCGAGTTCTAAATGTATAATTGTAAATTTAACTAACGTATAATATAAGAACAATGATTGTGAATACAAATTACAGAAAGGGTCCCGGGGGACGGCGAGAAGTAATGCCCGGTGACTATTATTGAGAAAAGTCTCGGGAGACGGTGATACATAACACCCTGATGACATGGAAGTGAGATTTTTGTGATGTGAAATACTAAGAAGTGAGAAAATTGGGAACTTGAAAAGATGAATAATACAAAGATAACAAACACAGAGTAAAGTAATAAATGTATTATATATATTAGTATTATGTATTTAGAGCGAAGTATACTCTCCTCCCAAGGGCTTGCTGATAAAGGCGAGTGCCCTGATAGGTATCAGATGTAGCCATGTCGGGCTGCATAACGTATTAGGGTAAAGGGAAGCTACTTGTATGGGCGGGTAATCTTCCCTATCCTCGGGAACTTTTGCTGATAAATAATTGTGTGAATGTGTGTAAATACGAGACAAACTATTTACCTAAGGGCTCACTAAGTAAGGTGAGTGCCTTGATGAGTTTCAGTTGTAGCCATACCCGGTTGCATAAGGTATTGTATCTATGGCTCATGTTAAAATGTGTAGGGTTGGGACCCAATCATTAAATATGGAGTTGTCTGTGGTTACACCAACAAAGACCTTAGTAGTAGGTAAAAATATACTTACGGGTTACCCAATTTGTATTAAGGTAAAAGTACTACTTGCCAATTTAGTAATATTCAATATGCATGGGTTCAATGTAATTCTAGGGATGAACTGGCTAGCTTCCATGTAGTGACCCGAAATATAATAAGAATAAGGAAATAAAGAAAAAGGGGATTTTTGGTTTGGTGTGGACCAAACCATCGACGGTTTACTACAGCTGGGTTAAAGGTAAACGGTGAAAACTGGTTTGATTAAAGACCAAAACGTCGACTGTTTCAAAGAAGCTTAAGAAAACCGTTGACGATTTTTGCCAAGGATGGAACACTATTTAAGGGTTGCATGCCATTTTTATTTTAAAATTACAAAAGCTCTCTCTCTCACACACACAAAGCTGTGAAACCACTCCCTCTCTCTCTCCTCATTTTCTCACTCTAAACTCGCCCCATCGACGATCAGACTCCGCATCTAACACCTAGTGGCGATCCTCGTTAATTTGACCAGAGCAGAATTATGTTTTGAGGATCCCGGACACCATTCCAAAACTAGGGTAAGGGGGATGTTTATAAGTTTAATGAGTTATTTGAGTTAAGAGGACTTAGTAATGTTTGGTTGTTATGCATTCTTGGGTCAAATTGATAAAATTAGAAATTTTGGAATATAGGATTTTGTACGAGTGTCGCAGGCATTGGGTTAGGATCCCTACGAGTGTTCCCTTGGGAAATCAGGTAGGGGTGATAAATACTTAACTATTTGGAATTTCATTGATGAAATAGAATGTGTGAGCCTAAGAAAATGTGATTTCAAGGTTTTGGCAAGCCTCTTAGTAATCAAGTAAAGAAAATATATTATGCCAGTTATTTTAGAAATTTTTACCAGTAAATTATTTTATATATATAGTTATGTGCTTTCAGAATATGATTTTTGGATAATTTAGAAGTATGATATTGTGGGTATGAAATTAGGTATTTTCAAAAAAAAAAAAAATTAGAAATTTGGATTTTAGGAAAAATTCTACAGATATATATATATATATATATATATATATATAAAATACACACACACACACACACACACATATATATATATATATATATATATTTCTTATACAATGGAAAAATGCAGATTATAGTATATGAGTTTATTTAATTGTGTGGCATGAGAAATATCCATTTAGTACAGAATTTTACACAGCTTTTATAGTACCATGATTACACAATTTTTACATAACCATGATTATACAGTTTTTACAAAACTATGATTATATAGTTTTTACAGAATCATGATTATACAGTTTTACAGAACCATGATTATACAGTTATTACAGAACCATGAAATACAAATATTACAAAATCATGGTATTACAAATATTATAGAATCAAGACATTTCAATTTATACGGAATCATGGTTATTTCAGTTATATAGAATCATGGTAAAATAGTAATATACAGACATAGTATTATATAGTATCAAATCCCTGATGGACCAAAACAAATTATAGAGGACGGTACCGTAGCTAATACAGTATAGATAGTGCAACCACACATCTTAGATAGAGTATGGAATGACAATCGATTGTGCCTCAGATGAGAGACGAAGAGCTCCTTGGTAGTCAGGGCCAGGTTAAGCAGGTCAATCATACTATAGAGGTTTATAGTTTGACTTAGCCTGGTAGGCCAACCAGAGTTAAGTCCAGCCCACAGACCACACAACCCGAATCATGCAGGGTTAATTCATGATATAAAGTTATCCATCCAGGGAAATTTTTACAGTTACATATGTATGTAGATTTACAGAAAATAGAAACTATAAATATTATAACTAAAATGATTAAATAGAAAATTCAGGAACACTTGTATTTTAAGTGACATAGGAGTGAGTTATGATATGTCTTACACTAAAATGTTATCTCGGTTACAGTTTGATTAGTAAATGTATTATTCATGTAAACTCATTTGCCACACACTAGTAATAACATATTTCGTATTACTGAGATGTGTCTCACCCCAGAAATTCAACCATTTCAGGAAATTCAGACCGACATATGGAGCGAGCTCCGAGATAGAGGGGATTTTAGTACTGCCCTAACTGCAGGGTAAGTTTTTGAGTTGGGAGTTGTATTTTTGGGTATGCCTCTAAGACATTGTGTTTCTTTTAGAGATGTATATGTGTATTTATGTACATAGTAAAACTCTGGTATTGTATATACGATTGGATATTTTATGTTTTCCACTGCTTAGATGGTTGGTATTGATGGACAGGTATCCTTGGTACCACTTTGGGTTCAGGATGTTATAGTGAAAATCATTATGGGTATCAGAGTAATAAATGTTGTTGTAAAAAGAATATAAATAAATAAAAAATGGTAATAATTTTTGGGTTATTACAAGTTTGGTATGAGAGCCTAAGTTGCTAGGTTTTGTAAACTTTAGTGTACAACGAAAAACAATACCAAAGTATAGGAATGGATTTTGATGAGGGTAGAAATGGGTAGACTGAGATTTTGGTAAGTCAATGTGGGAGATTAGGATGAGAATTTATGGTATTATCTTGCAGTTTGGATCCTAAAACTTCGGGATTGTTTTCTGTGATTTTCCTAGGATGACAATTTCAAGAAAGTCATGGTAAGCTATCATCGATTTTTGTCACCGAATGGTAAGACTAAGCCTTAAATTAGCGTATTGGTGGTATGAAGATATGTTGTGATTCTTAGTAGATTAAGGCAAGAACTGTATTATAAAGTTAGGATTCTCAGATTATTCTCGTCTTAATTGCAGGATGGACCTTGGAAATAGCAATGCACACGTCGGTGATGGTAGTGATGCAAGGCCTTCCAGTATGGGTGGCGGTGACTCTAACCAGGTGCTATATAGTATAACACAACAGGTGATGGCAGAAATCACACAAAACAGTAAAGAACGGGGCTACCCACCAGTTGATCAGGGTTGCATGATCCAACAATTCACAGGCATGCATCCTCCGACATTCTTAAGGGGAGCCAACCCCGTAGTTACTGAAAATTGGATACAGGAAATCGAGAAAATACTAATGGTGCTGCACTGCACTAATGAACAGAGGATCCTCTTGCCACGTACAGATTGACGGGAGAGGCTAAGAGGTGGTCGACAGTGAAAATAAAGGTGTAGTCCCAAGAGAGGGGGGGAATTGGGTTCTAAAATTTTCTTTCAATTCTTTCGTGAATTCTTAACCTTTTATTATTTCAGAAATCATACAACCAATCCTTAGTTCTTTATTCAATCCACAACAAATCACAACAAAACTCAAGTAAATCAAAACTTAAACATTTAGCCAATCAATCAACTAAAATGTTCAATCCACAAAATTCAATATTCAGCACTTTGACAATTCTTAGCTTTTATTGACAGCCCTTTGTGTGTAATTGTTTCAAGCCCTGTATTAAATGAAATTTGATTCAAGCCCTGTGGTTAATGTAATTGATCTTTCTTTATGATAATTAATATAACATCCACACTCTTTCCAAAATCAGATTTCAAATAATCCTTTAATTAATATGTTTTGGGTTGTCAACCAATCAACGTACTCCCTTAAGGTTTTCGCAAATTATTAATCAACCAACGTACTCCCTTTCGGTTTCTGTAATCCCCAAAATAAATTAAATTTTAGCTTATTTAAAATCCAATCCACGTAGTTTTTATGATTGAGAAATATAAATCTTCCACGCAGTTAATCTATGTTGAAAAGAAAGAGAGTAAGGGAAAGAGAGTGAGACCAAGGCTTTTATGAGGTTCGGCTTATCCCCAGCCTACGTCCTCGCCTTAGGCAAACCACCTAAGGATTCCACTATACCAATTCCTTTTCAAGCGGAACAAGACCATTACACACTCCTTCAGTAGGTTAGAGTAATCACCTCTCCAAGCAATACCCCTCGCTCAGTCCAATGATCCAAACACCTTGGAATCGTCAACAATCTACAAGAAAACAATCAAGAGATTTTCGTACAAAAGATGCTCTCCAATAGAGCTGATTAGTACAATTTCAAAACTATATATTTCAAAGTAAATCAATATGAAATTGAAATTGAAGCTCAAGAAGTTTTATCACCGATTGATTCTTTCAATAAATGAAAGATTTAGACTTGAAGCACAAACTCGGTGATTGAGAGTCAGCAATACTCAATGGAATTCATGAGAAATATGTGAGCAAGAGAACCTTTGAGAGATGAGAGCAATTTAGAGAATTTGAGAGCTGAATTTGATGCTTGGTCAATAAAATCAATGGCCTTGGAGGCTATTTATAGACTTGGAAAAGTAATTTACTTGGTCCCCAAGTTTTCATGGAGTAGTGCTCAAGTTTTTTGATAAATTTGAGCCCCAAACAATCAATTTTAAAAACTTTCCCATTATAAAAAATTTTGAATTTTACCGCGTGGTAGCAGCCTGTCACTTTAGGTCAAACGCCTGTCACTTTAAAACCCTGTTTAATTTGAAAGTCAGAAGGGTGGCAGTTGCATGGCAAAACCCAGTCAAACTTCTCATTTGGCCCTATCAGGCTTCTATCAAGGTTTGGTCAGTCGCCTAACAACCTTCTGTCTGTCTATCTTAAAAACTTTAAAAATGGCAGCCTACTGAGGGTATTCAGTCAGGCTTCTATCTAGTTCAAAATACTGTTTTTAAGATTTCTTTACAAAAACTCTTTTTGCTTCTCAAATCTTGAAATTTTGTTTTGTTTACTTAAAAAATATTTTCCAAGATTAAAAATTACGTCTCTTATATTTAATGAGCTTCAAACAATCTCATATTGGTGTATACTTGAAGTACTTAAATAAAACTTCTTATGACTTTGACATTCGAAGTACTTGAGTCTCCATGTTTGTTTTTCTTTGACTTCATTGCTTGTCTTCAAGCTTTAATATATTTTAAACTTTTAGTAAGTCTTTTTGTAACATCCATGCACATATGTTCTTCAAGTTTTATTTGATCATCTTTGCATTCATGCTTTGACTCTTCATTGTGATCATTTTACTTTGTATTCTCATTCTTAAATCCTGAAATATCATTACTCAACCAAATATGTTAAGTTTCTCTTATTTGTTATCATCAAAATAGTATTTTAAGTCTTGTAAGGCCAACAATCTCCCCCTTTTTTATGATGACAAATAAAGAGTAAAACTTTGAGTGAGCCTTAAAAAAACTGTCCCTTACAATAATCATTATTTGCAATATCAAGGTCAATTTCAAAAATTATAAATTATTTTTACATACCATGCTCATATATTAAAATTACATCATTCAATATCAAATACTTCAATCCCTTTTGATATATATATATATATATATATATATATATATATATATATATATATCATGTTCAATTTTTAATATCATACTCGTGCTCAATTTTTGCCCAAAACTTCTTCCCCTTTTGACATCAATCAAGAAGAGTAAGATAGACAAGAAAAACGTATAATTACTAGGGCTATGAGCAACCATAAGCAAAAGTATAGATCTTAGTGAAGGTTCATATTAGCTCAAAATTCATCATGCGCAAAATTTGCTTAAAAACTTCATTAATAGTCATGCATATTTCATATTTGTAATTCATATTGCATATGTATTGTAACATATTTTAATTCAAAAACAAGCATATGTTGTACACAATTCATATTAGCTAAATATACTTTAAAAGTCATATTTGTCATTCATAATTCATGATACTTTTAACATTAATTCATGATACCAATTGTTTATTTCATGATACCAATTTGATAATTTCATATGATACCAATTTGAAAATTAGGGAAGAACCATAATACAAGCGATAAGTCATAACACTCCCTCTGAATTGAATGCATTCATATTTGATACCAATTATGCTTTTAAGTTTATCATCGCATGCTTCAAATATTTATTCATATCATGTATGTGCTCATGAATACTAATACTAATATCATGTCAATATCATTAATATCATAACATGCTCATGGATATAAGTATGGTATCATACTCAAATACCAATTGATATATTCATGGATACCAATATACTTCATAAATATCAATGCTAATGTCACATCATGCAAGAGATATATATATATAAGGTGATCCATCATTTGACATTGCTAAGAATTAATCTCATACTTATATATTATATCAAGATTTCATTCTTCATGATCTTGCTCAATAACTTCATACTCAAATTTTCAATATATAGTGAGTCATAAATCATCAATATAAGTCAAGTCAAGTCATGCACATGTCTTTGGTAATTTCAACATTTTAGCATAGAAGTATATCAGCATATCATTATCATGTGCATTGTGCTACAATATTGCTCAAATTGTTCTCATTCTTAAATATTTCTCATTTTATTCAAAAACTTTTTCTTAATCCAAATATTCATGCAATAAGCTTGATTTTTGCTTTACATTTTCTTTCATACATGTGTGAGTGACCTGGTTAAGGTTGAGGTCAGCCCTGTGTTAATTTGACCTGGTTGTAAACGGTGCCTCTCCACCCTTAAGTAAGCTATTAGTGGAATCCTCCTGCTTGCGAGCTTGAGGCGGGGACGTAGGTACGGTTGGCCGAACCCCGATAACATATCGTGTGTTTATTTATATTTTCGCACTTTATATTTACCGCACATGTATGTTATGGGTGAATGATACGTATGACTTAAATTTCACATTATATTTATCTACACATTTGGAAGTTGAATAGACAGACCCTAGGTTGTGTATATACTGTTGTAGGATAGATTAACCTAAGAGAAAAAGTTTTAAATTCCAATTCACCCCCCCCTCTTGGGAAAACACCAATTCTAGCAATTGGTATCAGAGCCTCGTTGCACTTGACTTAAACGTTTTTGTAAAAAGATCGCAATGGCTCACATTGGTGTATCCCCATTCGTTGAGGGACAGTCACTTTCCAGTCCTCCAGTATTTTGTGGTGTCTACTACACCATGTGGAAGGTTAGAATGACAATATTCTTGAAATCTATGGACTGGAGGGTCTGGCTTGTGACTGCCAAAGGAAGATGTGCACAAATAAATGAAAATGATTTTGATATGATTAATTCTGATGCCATGAACATGTTATATCTTGCGTTAGATTCTGATATCTTTGTTGAGTTTGTGGCATGTCAGACTGCACAGGAAATCTGGGATGAACTGGAAAAGAAATATGGAAAATCCCAGGAATCAGAGATGGTTACTCCTCCAAATGCTCCAAGCTCTAATGATCAAGAAGAGGTAATTCATGAGCTAGACATCGATGGCAAGGTATATGATTCTCACTCTAGCCCATTTGGTGGTTTTTGTGATAATGTGGTAAATGGTTCATGCAATGTTTACTATGATAAATCTTATGATGAATCATATGTCTATTTTTGTGACATATCAAATGCTGGATCATCTGTTGAATATTATAATAGCTTTGATAGTGATTTTTGTGATGATTCATATATTAAATGTTGCAGTATATTATGGAATGAATCATCCCTTGTACTTCATGATAGTCCTATTGAGCATGCATGCAATGATTCATATGAAAACTGTTGTGATAATTCTTTTGGGGAATCATGTGCTGATTTGAATATTAAAAGCTTGTTATCACATGAAGAACTAGAAAAGACTTTATTGAAAATGCACAAGTTTCTAGTTAGAATCTCTAAGCATGAAATACATCTAAAGAATGAGAACAAAAGAATAGCAAAACAATTACAAGGGCTGAAAAATCTTTATGCTATTCTTGAAAAGAAAAAGGTTGAGAAGATATTGAATATTGCATGCTTGGATGAAGAAATAGATGATTATTCGAAAATTGCTCTGGACATTAAAAATGATACGAATAATCATAATAAACCTTTCGGATCTAAAAAGAAAACTCATTTCCAAAAGGGTTCAGGCTGCTTACATAGAATCAACAGACTGGCCTCACTGAAGAGAAATGGAATAAATAAGCATAATCCTTCACATATATTCTATGCTTGCTTATTTTGCAAATTTGTGTGCCATATGTGGTTTAATTGCTTGCTAAGAAGCGAGAGAGGACTAGAAAAGGAAATGAGATGGATAATCAGCGAAGCAAATCTCGTAGGACTTAAGGAAAAGCAAACTCAAACTGAAAATGCATTCTTGCTATCCTTTCTTTATTCCTAGGTTTGGGAGTTGTGACGATTGTAGTATTAGGAAGTGATTGTTGATTAAAACAAAATTCTTAGTATGCATACTCATTAAGCTATCTTGTTGTACTAAGAACCTTTATCCACTTCAAAATGGACATGGCATGTACGCCCGATATCTAGGTCTAATTGCTTAACCCCTGCCGTCATGAAAAACATAAAGTTAAGCAGCAGTTGTCCATTGTACAAAGTTAAATTTTAGGGCTTCGTCTTATATCTCATCCATAGGGAATTTTCACCAAACCACGATCATACTCGGTGAGTTCTCATTTATTTCTTGGTTCGTATCCTTGCTCCTTTATGCCATCATCTCTGTAGGACATTATCCAATCACCATTGAGCACAAGTTAAGAAAAGCGTCATACTCCGCAGTGCCCGGTTCCTAAAATAGGTCGATAAAGTCGATTCTCGGTACTCACTTCACTTGAGAAATATCTTTCACCAAGGATCCCTAAGAATCATGGTTATACAGTTACACATCAAATATGGACCTTAGGAAGAACTTTGGATCAAAAATCAGAAAAAACCGGGAAAATCCACTATGCTCGGTCGATCGAGCACTTCAGTTATAAAACGCCTCGGTCGACCAGCGTGTGTTGACTTTGACCCCTCATGGTCGACCGAACCTTCATGAACAAAATATCTCGGTCGACCAGGAGTCTCGATTTCCCCCTGGTCGACCGAAACGTGGCACAATACACCCTTACGGTTGACCGGCCATCCCAATTCATTTTCGCCTCGGTCGACCGAAAGGTGTCGGTACCTGGGGAATTTCAAGCCTCGATCGACCGTATCTACTCCTGGTCGACCGAGCTGCGATATATATGTTGAATCTCTTCATTTTTAGCTCATTTGCGCGAGAAATCTTGAGAGATCCTTCCCTCTTTCCTAGCAAACCCAGTACCCTAGCCTCACATCATCATTCCCATGGCTCACATTGAAGCTCACGATCTTGCACATGCCGAGGATGAGTATTTTCGCTCAGATGGATGCAAGATGGGGTACATACGGGAGTTTCGCCCCAAGGAGGCTATACTAGGTAAGATACTTGACCTGGTATTTATGGGCCAGTATTTTCAAAATATTTTAGACATGTTTGAGTATCAAGGGTGGAGATCCTTTATCTCCTACCAGCCTGGGGGACATTACCCGACGTTCGTTAGGATGTTCTATGCCAACCTTGGCAATGATGAGAACGGGTATTTCTCTCGTGTTCTGAGGACAGATGTGCGGTTTGACGCACAATATATCTCTGAAGTCCTCGACATTGGCCGTGGTGATTTTCAGTGCCCCGAGGTGGGTAACTCCTGGATCCTTGATCAGGGATTTACCATAGCCACATTTGCCAATCTGACCATATCTGACCCTGGCACTGCTAGCCAGATCCATCCTCCCCAGTACAGACAGTTCAGCTTAGAGGCTAAGATCGTGCATCATCTAATCACGTATAATATCTTGCCTAAGGCGGGATCTAGAGTGCACGTCTCCTTTTTAGATTGCTTCGTCATGTGGTGCCTCTTTGCTCGGAAGAAGTTGGACTTGCCGAGTTTGATTATCCGATGGATGATGGCCAAGACGATTAGCCACCGAGTGATCATGCCATATGGAGGAATCCTGAACAAGTTGTTTAGAAGTATTGGAGTCACAAGGACGAATGTGGCTTCACTGAAGAGGAAACGACCGGCGGACACCTTCTCTGGAGTGACCCTTAGACTGATGGGGTATGAGCTCGTAGGGAACATTTGGGCACCCTCTAGAGCAGGTGCAGCACATGTTGTGGCCCCACAGGAGCCACCACAACCTCCACAGCCATCGAATGTGGATCTTATGGCTGCTATCTCTGGCTTGTCTGATATGTTCATACAGTTTCAAGGATCAGTCCAGTCAAACTTGCAGGACTTGGCATTGTCATCCGCTGCACTTCGGCAGGAGTTCCAGCAGCACTTCATCTCCACTGATAGCCGCCTCACAAATTTGGAGCGGACCATGACAGTTGGCTTCAGTGAGCTGAGTGACCGCATTCAGGAGATGCAGGATGAGAGAGATAGGATGACGATGGATTTTGATTTTGATGCCGCCAATGGTGATGATGGAGGAGAGGATGGAGGAGATGATAGAGGAGAGATCTAGACTCCAGAGTTGTCCACAGATCAGATAGCATGGGCCTTGATTCTTTTTGTTGTTATTTTATATCATCTGGTCTGTATTAAATAAAACAGCTCTTTTGTTTAATCTTGTACTCTCATGATGTTATTGACATACTACCTTGGTTATTTATGATATATATATATATATATATATATATGTATTTGCAGTCTCTTGACTTACATGTTCTTGTGGTTAATTGTGTGTAATATTGAAATGCATGAGTAGTATAGAATGCCTACTGCATGGCGGATGCAGTTGTTGAGAATTGCCTGCTGGTAGATGATAGGTTCTCGTGTGCCCTACTTCTATAATATTGTCTGTTTGAGAACGTTTTTGTGCAAGTAAAATTTGGGAAATGTCCTGTTTACAGCCGGCATGCTGCCGAATTTTCTGTAGCCATTTGCCCAAATAATCAAAACAATTACTTGTGTGTGCCAAATGTATATATTCATGTGAAGTAATTGTTTCATAATTTGCATACATTTAGGGGGAGTAATCTGAAAATAAATATCTATCTTGTCTTGCTCACAAAATATGTATGGATTATATCTACCTTTTAATCAAGTGTGGCCTGTGCTTAAATGGAATGCTTTAATCATAAAATTGAAACATGTTCCTGTTGCCACTGTTACTTGACTTGCCATATGATCATGCATGTGAATCTTAAATTTTTGGATCATTATGGTTATGATTTTTCTAGTTATAATTTAGTATGTGCACAATTGACAACCCAGAAAAATATTGCTTGATTATCTTAAAATTGGAGTTCTCCTTTTCATCAAGCAACTTCTCAGTACCTTTTGCACATACTAAAGGGAATATGTATACATCTATCTATGAAAGCAAGAATTGAATTCAATTTGGATATATTGTATGTCTTGCTAATTTGCTTACATGCCTTCATGACTTGTGCCTTCCATGTATTGAAATCTTACGTCATGAAATATCTTAAGGGTGTTGCATTATATAATTGGTTCATTGATAATATGTGAAAATACATGTGAACTAGTTAGACTATATTTATGCTCAAACCCTCTTTTAGGTATCATATGCCGTGTGTCCTTAACTCAAATCTTCCACGGGTCTTATGATATGTTTTCATTGTTAAATGGTTTGTGTATATTTCTAGTTTAATCAGGTTTGCTACGTCATTTGAACCTTGTTATCACCAGATATATTGATTATGTGCACACTTTATACTTTTATTGCACAACTTGTCCAATTCATGTTCATAATTAATATTTCACTTGCTATAATTGGACCATACTGAACTGTTTGAGTAGTTGTTGATAAATTGTTAGAAAATTTAAACTCAAACAGGTCATACTTATACAGGATATCTTTTGGAAAGTGCTATTTACAAACGGCACTCTGCCGAAATTTTTCCAAAATTCATCATGTATAAGTACACTAATCACCCATTGCCTAGGATTTTAAATTCAAATGGCCCTTTTTGCTGTTGCCAAAAGGGGGAGATGGAAAGGGCAAAAATAATGGATTAATGGTTTTATTTATTTAAATACATTAGATGCATATTGTGAGGGGGAGCCTTCTTAGGCTGGCTTAACCCTATATTTTCGCTTGTCGTATTTGTCATCATCAAAAAGGGGAAGATTGTTGACCTTATTGGTCACGGCCGGTTTTGATTATGACAAATACTCATTGTATCTAATGAGTGGTTGAGTTTTGTGCAGGAATCAAGAATGATAAGATCAAGATGTGCACAAAGCAAGAAAGGCTTGAAGACAATTTCATAACTCTTAATTATAATAATTTTCAGTGAAGTTGTCTGTAATAGTAATTAGGGTTTTTGGTTTGTAATAAGCTCACACACATCACATGCATGATTTAATTTGTAAGCTCAAACCGAACCATAGAAAGACCTTAGGGTGAACCTTCGGTCGACCAACACCGGACTTTTTCGGTGATTTCAAATTAGACCCCAAGTGACCTTAGGACACTCACCTTTGCACTTGTATGTAATAGGCACTTGAATAGGGTTTATATGTTGCAAGAAGGGACCGAAATGCACACTTGGTGCACTTTCGGTCGACCGGCCAAAACAGTTCATTCTTGGCCTGGTCGACCGAAACCGATCCAGGTCAACTGTTTGACCCAGGCCCGGTTGATCGAGCCCTTATAGGTCATTTGACCTCGATCGACCGAACCTCCTGGGAGTCAACTCTTTGACCTCCTGGTCGACCGACCAGATTTGTACTCCAACTACCTGGTCGACCGAGGGGTCTTGGGAGAATTCCCAACGGCCTGGTCGACTGAGCCCTGTAGTTCAAAAAGACCCCGGTCGACCGAACCTCAAAAATTTGGCAAATCGCCCTCTCCGGTCGACCGAGCCACTCAGTTCAAAATTGCCCTGGTCGACCGAGCTACTTGAGTCCTGGTCGACCGAACCAGTTCTGGTCGACCGGACCTCTCGGGTTGGTCCAATTTTTACCGTAGTTAATATTTTTCTAAACAGGGTTAAAATGCCTTAAACGTCATTAAATTTTTTTAATAATACCCAATAGGTCCCCAACGGTCATATTTTCTCCTTTGCCTATATATACAAGTTCATTTAAGAAAATTAGTAAGAGATTAGCCACCTTGATTAGAGAAAAATTCTCTGAAAAATAAAAACCCTATACTGCTCATTTTATTACTCAAACCACTCATACTTGCCTTCTAGCATTGCCTACATATTTTGTAAGTTGATTGAGTGTTTTGTTTAATAGGTTTGCTCTCCTTATGCTACTTGTTTGATGTGATTTTCTTGAGAGCCAAACCTTAGGATTCTTAGGAGGCTTTTGCTAATAAGTATTTCCTAAGAAAACTTTGTTAGATCTTCTAAGCTTGCATCTTCATTGCAAGATCTTAAGAAGAGGGTATTTTCATTTTGGTTGCAAAAACATTTTCAAATATCTACTGTGTTTTTATCTTGAAAATATTTGATGAGATATTTGTTAGTGTGATAAAATCTTTGTTGCAATATTCTTTCACTCATATATTATTTGCTGAATACAAAGATTACACGTCTTTTGCAAACCAAGCATATACATCGTTTAATACATACATGCTTAAGATATCTTAATGATTGAAATACATAAGACTTGACATCTTTGTGTGAAACTATTTGTTGAATATCTTGTGATACAAAGATTGTTTGTTTGACACTCTCACGTACGCTTTACACCGATAGAAAATACCTTTGAGAGTTGAATCATCTAGACCACATTGAGCTTACATATTGAATCATATTTTTGGTGTATATTATTGTGCGAATTTGGGTACTTATCTGCTTTACTTGAAAGCACAATCACTGTACCATTTCATTGTAATACACTTTGGTTGTATTTCCAGGCACGGGCCTGAAGAGGGAGACTAGCCCTGGAATAGTCCTGGATTGGCTTAGACCCGGTTAAGAAAGCTAGGTGCGTCGTCCTGTTAAGGCGTGTAGGTTGAGGTCAGCCCCGCTAATTGACCTGGTTAAGGTTGAGGTCAGCCCTGTGTTAATTTGACCTGGTTGTAAACAGTGCCGCTCCACCCTTAAGTGAGCTATTAGTGGAATCCTCCTGCTTGCGAGCTTGAGGCGGGGACGTAGGCATGGTTGGCCGAACCCCGATAACATATCGTGTGTTCATTTATATTTCCGCATTTTATATTTACCGCACATGTATGTTATGGGTGAATGATGCGTATGACTTAAATTTCACATTATATTTATCTACGCATTTGGAAATTGAATAGACAGACCCTAGGTTGTGTATATACTGTTGTAGGATAGATTAACCTAGGAGAAAAAGTTTTAAATTCCAATTCACCCCTCCCCCCCCCCCCCCCTCTTGGGAAAACACCAATTCTAACACTATGCATTAAATCTTCTTCAATTTCTCCTTCAGCTTGCATAATAGATCCAAGGTATCAAAATCTACAAGTGCTATTATTTCTTCATCCTCCTATCATTACTAAAATTACATTTCATATATTTTGTTTTATTTCTACTTATCCTAAAGCCTCTAGATTCCAAATCTTCTCTCCATAATTCTAACTCAGCCTCTACTCCATCCCTAGTTTCGTCAATTAATACAATATCATCTGCAAACAACATACACCATGGAACCTCCTTTTAAATACTCTTAGTCAATTGGTCCATCACTAAAGCAAAAAGATAAGGACTCAAAGCAACTCCTTGATGTATACCTATGGTAAATGGAAATTCTCTAGTTTCTCCATCTATAGTCATTACTCCATCGTACATATCCTTAATGACATCAGTATACCTACAACATATACCTTTTTTTTTTCTAAAATCCACCAAAGAACTTTCCTAGGTATCCTATCATATGCTTTCTCAATGTTAATAAATATCATATGCAAGTCCCTCTTCTTTTCCCTAAACTTTTCCATTAATCTTCTTAAAAGATAAATAGCTTCTGTGGTAGATCTCCCAAGCATAAAACCAAATTGATTTTCTAAGATCTTCATTTCTAACCTTAATCTTTGTTCAACAACTCTTTTCCATAGTTTCATCGTATGACTCATAAGTTTAATTCCACGATAGTTATTACAATTTTGAATATCTCCTTTATTTTTATATATAGGTATTAAAGTGTTTTTCCTCCATTCATCTGACATTTTCTTAGTTTTTACAATTGTATTAAATAAATTAGTTAACCATATAATTCCGTTATAACCCAAGCATTTCCAAACTTCAATTGGGATGTTATCCGGTCCCATAACTTTCCCATTTTTCATCTTTTTTAGTACAAATTTAACTTTGTTAACTCTAATTTTGCGAATAAATCTTATATTTTTAGTTTTTTCCTCATTTGACAACTCAAAGTTTAAGCCTTCTATTTGGTTTTCATTAAACAACTTACTAAAGTAACTTCGCCATCTTTCTTTAATATCTTCATCCTTAACCAAGACAATATCATCCTCACTTTTTATGCATTTTACATTTCCTAAGTCCTTGCTCTTCCTTTCTCTAGCTTTAGCAAGTTTAAATATATCTCTTTCCCCTTCTTTTGTACCTAATCTATCATACAAACTATTAAATGATCTATATTTAACTTCACTAACAGCCCTTTTTGTATCTTTTCTTGTCTCCTTATATTTTTCAAAGTTATCTTTATTTCTACATTTTTGCCACTTTTTATACCAAATTCTTTTTGTATTTATGATTTTTTGTACATCTTTATCCCACCACCAATTTTCTTTGCTATTCGAGATTCTTACCCTTGATTCACCTAAAATTTCTTTTGCTATCTTTTTAATAGAACTAACTAATCTATTCCATAGAATATTTGTATCTATCCCATCCTCTAAGGTCCATTCCCCATCTTTGATCATTTTATCTTTAAATTTTATTATGTTTTCTCCTTTTCGGTTCCACCATCTAGTTCTCCTACACTGGTTTATTTTATCTATTTTCTTTCATTTTTTAATACATATATCTAACACTAAGACTTTATGTTGTGTGGTTAGGCTTTCACCTGAAATAACTTTACAATCCTTGCATGATAAACGATCTACCCTCCTAGTTAAAAAAAAAATCTATTTGACTTCTATTTTGTCCACTTTTAAAGGTTATTTAGTGTTCTTCTCTCTTCTTAAAGCAAGTATTCATTATACTAAAATCATATGACATAGCAAAGTCTAAGATCATCTCCACTGACTCATTTTTGTCTCCATATCCATATCCTCTATGTATCCTCTCATAACTTTTATTATCTCTTCCAACGTGTCCATTCAGATCTCCTCCTATAAATATTTTCTCAGTCCCCGATATGCCTTGTATAATACTATCCATATCTTCCCAAAATTGTCTCTTAAGATTTTCTGCTAAGCCAACTTAAGGAGCATAAGCAATAATGATATTTATTATCTCTTGTCCTAATACCATCTTGATTTTTATAATTCTATCCCTTACTCTAGTTACATCCACAACACTCTCTTTTAAGTTTTTGTCTATAATAATATCTACTCCATTCTTATGTTTTTTCTTTTCTAGTGTACCAAAGTTTAAATCCTGATTTATCGATTTCTCTAGTTTTCTCCCCCACCTACTTAGTTTCTTGAAGGAAAATTATATTAATTCTTCTTCTAATCGTTGTATCAACAATTTCGATGTTTTTACCCGTAAGTGTCCCTATATTCCAAGTTGCTAATCTAATCCTAATTTCCTGAACTAACGTCTTTACCTGCCCACGTCCAGAATGATGCTGGAACCCTCGCATATTTGACATCGTACTCGGGCGCCGACACGTCGTGTCGCTTCGACGCGACGACCTAACCCACCCTCGCCCACTTTTCGCTACACCCGAGTGGTTCAAGTGCAATGCGTCGCTCGTAGGGGACGCCCCAGCAAATATTCAATAAGGATTCATATCATAGTGATATGACAAATTTTACGCTGGCTATCAGCTACCTAACGCAACCCTCCTTCTTAACCTGGGCTTGGGACCGGCTGCGTGTGAAAAAATTAGGACATTAAGTGCATCACAGGCGGAATTAATAAGATAAGCATTAATAAGCTTGAAAAATTTTATCTTTATTCTCTATTTCAATATTGTTCAATATCCTTGTATGATTTTCCATAGATTTGATATCAATTGAAATTGAAGGATTTAGTCATAGTATTTCATCTGGGTACCCATACTTTCTTGGGTCCGGATGGTTTAACAAGGGATGTTTCTTTTACTTTCCATACTTGTTTAGTTTTCACACCCTTTCTTTTAAATGGACATTCAAACTTTATATAACCCTTCTTTTTACATAGATAGCATGTGGTGTGAGTGTAAGCATTTAAAGAAGTGCTAGCATAATTTTTAGATGCTTTTGTAAAGTATCCCATGTAAAGATTTTTTTTTTTTTCCTTATATTTTCAATTCCATTGAATCCTATGCCTTCTTTATCTAAGGACATTCTTTGTGTACTAACCATTCTATCAAAGTTTTCTTTTTCTCTTGTAAAATTGTAGATTATTTTAGCTTGATCTTGAATTTTTCCTTTAAAATCACTGATTTCTGAATTTTCTATACTTTTACCCTTTTCTTTCACCTTTTCTTGGTTTTGAGGCATCTTAGTGATTTTATTCTCTAATTCAAAAATATATAAGTCTTTTTCATTATCCATGGAAGTTTTGGACTTTAAATCCTCTAGTTCCTTTATTATCTTCTCATTCTTGCTTTCTAGTCTTTGGATTTTTAAATCTTTTTCACTTTCAGCAAGTTTTAACGATTCCAACTATTTCATAACTCCTTCATTCTTGGATTTCAATGATGTGCATCGTTTAGTCACATTAACTAACATCTTATGCACCTTGAATAAATCATTTTGAAGTTCTTCATAAGAGGGCATACACTCATCATTGGATTCTTCTGCTAAATCATCATAAGAAGTATTAAAGGATTTGGATGAGGAGTTTTCCTCATCGTCCCAAGCCATAGAGTAAGTATAAGCAACCTCTTGGTCACTTGATACCTTTCTAAACTACTTAGATTATCCCATGTAGTGGCCTTCATAGCCTTTGTCTTTTTCTTTTTAGAATCTTTCTTAAGTTTCGGACAATCCAGCTTTAGGTGTATAACTGTCTTGCAATTATAGCATGCAAGTAGTTCTTTCTTTGTTTCTTTCTTCTTAGTAACTTTCTCATCTGAACTTGAGTTTTGGATTTTTCTTTTGAATTTATTTTTCTTTTTTAGTATTCATGCAAGTTTCTTAAATATGAAAGCTAGTTCATCCTCGTCCATTTCATCTTCATCTTCATCACTAGAATTTTATTTTGATGCTTTAAAAGTAATTGATTCTTAAGCTTTAGTTTTCTCGCTTCTGTCTCAGTGCCGATGACCTGAGCTCGTTGTAGTGGCAGATGCTCTAAGCAGGAAATTAGGGGGACCCGTACTGGCAGCTATGGAGATTCAGCACTCAATTCTAATGGATTTGGAGAGGCTCAATATAGAATTGGTAGAGAAAAGTCCTCAGCCAGTTATTTCCAGTCTAGTGGTTCAGCCTACACTATAAGATAAGATTAAAGCAACTTAGGGCGATGATGCAGAGTTGTCAAAGGTGATGGCTGGAGTGCGGGATGGTTAGGGAGAGGAGTTCAGCATATCAGATGACGGAGCTCTGCGATTCCATACTAGGCTATGTGTTCCTACAGATACTGAAATCAGGAGAACTATACTAGAGGAGGCTCACAGATCCCTACACAAGGTCCATCCCGGCAGTACTAAAATGTACAGGGACTTGCGAAAGTATTTCTGGTGGAGTGGAATGAAGAGGGGGATAGTCGGATTTTTTTAGTAATGCTTGGCATGTCAGTAGGTTAAAGCTGAGCACCAAAGACCGGTAGGACAGTTGCAGACACTTTTCATTCCAGAATGGAAATGGGACCACATTTCGATGGACTTCGTTAAGGGGTTACCACCGGAACGACAGGGATTGAATGCGATTTGGGTGGTTGTAGATCGTCTGACGAAAATTGCTCATTTCATCCCTATTAAAATCGGTTATTCCATAGACAAACTGGCAAAGATATATGTTTAGGAGATAGTTGGTGTTCATGGAATACCAGTATCCATAGTCTCGAACCGAGATCCTAGGTTTACTTCACGATTCTGAAAAAGTTTTTAGGAGGCTATGGGTACGCAGTTAGCTTTTAGCACTGCTTTTCATCCCTAGACAGATGGTCAGACTGAAAGAATAATTCAGACACTAGAGGATATGCTTTGTGCTTGTGTGCTTGATTTTTGAGGCAATTGGATTCAGTTTATGTCGTTAGTTGAGTTTGCTTACAATAATAGCTATGAGGCTAGTATCGGCATGACTCCATACGAGGCATTATATGGCAAGAGATGTTGTTCTCCTCTTTTCTAGGATGAAGTAGGTGAAAGGCGAGTTTTGGGTCCCGAGATAATACAATAAGCGTCCAAAAAAGTCTGATTAATTAGAGAAATGATTAGTACAGCACAGAGTCGGTAGAAAAGCTACGCAAATACTCGCCACCAAGAGTTAGAATTTGACGTGGGAGATCGAGTAATTTTGAAGATAACTCCTCTGAAAGGAGTTATGAGGTTCAGAAAGAATGGAAAGTTGAGCCCTATGTATATTGACCCTTTTGAGATACTTGAGAGAATAGGGTTAGTTACCTATAGGCTAGCTTTTCCGCCAACTTTGGCTCGAATTCATGGCGTGTTTCATATTGTCGTGTTAAGGAAATACGTCCCAGATCCATCCCACATCATTAACTATACAGAGATAGAGCTTAAGGATTCATTAGCATATGAAGAAGTACCAGTACAGATTTTGGATAAGAAGGTTCAGACTTTACGCACTAAAGAAATACAGTTAGTTAAAGTTTTGTGGAGGAATCACGCTATAGAGGAAGCTTCTTGGGAACTCGAGGAGCAAATCGGACAGAGATACCCGCAGTTGTTCCAAGAGGTATAAAGGTACTCAGGTAAAGCATAATAGTTAGATAAGTTTCTCTTACAGATACATGTATTGATTTTAGTTAGTAGATAGTTTTTAGTTTTATATGTGTAATTTCCAAGAACATGAATGTAACCACTGTATTCCTCTGCCACAAGTGAGGGCAGGTAATAAAATAAGTAGACCATTTGCCTTTATGGGATGATAGATGGAGATACAAATAGTAAATTTCGAGGGCGAAATTTTATAAGGAGGGGGGAATGTAACGACCCAAAAAATAATGATATTTAAATAATAAGAGGGAGGGAAATGGAAACACAAACAGAAGGAGGCAGTAGGTTGAAGCGTTCGTTGACGACATTGCAATTTGGAGATAATAACCCGAAATTCTTACATAGGGCCTCATCGACGAACACAGGGAATTCATCGACGAGTGGACAAGGGACCTCGTCGACGAAGCTACGACTTGTCGACGAGAAGATACCAAGGAGAGTTTTTGGAACAAACTGAAATTCGTCGACGAGAGAGGAAGTTCGTCGACGAAATTATTGAAAAACTCGTTGACGAGGTGATGTGTCTCGTCGATGAATCCGACTCTATAAATAATGAAAACCCGAATTTTTCAGCAATTATTTGGTGCAATTCTTCCTTCTTTCTCTCTCTATGCCCCTCCCTCCTTCTCTCTTCGATTCTGGGCCCGTTTTACTCCAGAGCGACAATCTGAAGCCACCACGATGCTCCTGGCGAAGTTCTCCGCAAGTCTGCTAGAACTGATTGTTGGTGGAGTTGGTTTGGATTTCATCCCGATCTCAGGGTAAGGCATTTTATTCAGTATTTGCCTTTCCCTCAATTATAAGAAATACAATATAAAAAGAAATACTGATGTTTTGTTCTGGGGGATTTGATTTTCAGGGTGTTGAGTGGAGAAAACTCTGCAGATATAGGGCCAGAATTTAGTAGGGGCTTTTCAGAACTAAGGTAAGGGAAATATGCTATACTAGGAGTTTTATAATGTTATCAGAGATTTTTATATATGTATATACCAGCTTATTACCCAGTTTTACAGAATATGTGTTTTAAATGCTTGTGTGGCCTGAGTAGATAATTAAGAACATATACAGTTTCTACAGTATATCATACTATACAAAATACACAGATATAGACAGTATATTACATATATTTTATCCTGAACAATATATTACAGTTTTACTCAGATCAGTATGTTATATTTTTATACATATTAGTATATCACAGATATCTATCCAAATTAGTATACTACAGCTTTACTCAAATCAGTATATATTACAGCTTTATACAGAACAATATATACAGTGTTTAGAGTATGTCATGTTTCGTATTACCATAACATACAGAGTATACAGACAGAGTATATAGACAAAGTATATAGACAGAGTATATAGACAGATATACAGAGATAGCATCAAGATGCTATAGATACAGTATACAGAGATTACAGTATTTACAGTACAGAAAGATAACGTTATAGTAATTTTGGAAACATGGTGAAAGCAGTAAAAGAGTATATATGTATATATATGTAGTATCAGATCCCTGAGGAAAGAATACAGACAGATACATATAGAGAATACAGAGCACGGTACCGTTGCTATATACAGAAAGAGTGCAACCACATATCTCGAATAGTATGTGGGTACCGTCAACCGTGCTCGGAGAGTATGCAGCTCCCCAGTTCACTGGGTGGAAGGAGCCGGTTTGACGAGGTAGCAGCTAGTCCCGAGCCTAGGAGTGGATGCAGTTTGGTCGAGCTGAGGTAGTGTAGAGTATATTGACTTATCTGGAGGGCCGACCAGATTAAGTCCCACTTATGGGCCGCACAACCTTGTCATGAGGGGTCAAATCATGACATACAGAGTTTCAGGGATAAAACACAGTTACATATATGTATACAGTTTTACAGTATATGGTGAGTATAGTATGATATTAGCACTATGAAAAGTAGAAAACACAGATGATACAGTTATATTTTAAATTATGAAAAGAAAGATATGCTTTACGAATTTATTATTGTATTACAATTCAGTTGTTATTTAAAAAGTATTCTTAACTTAGCTGTCACACACTAATAATAGCATATTTCTACTTACTGAGCGTCAACTCACCCTATGACTTTAACATTTTTCAGATGAGCTAGTTGGGCGAGCAAATCAGGCTCGCGGATAGAGAGTATATTGATTAACCTAGGTTAAAGGGTAAGTTTGTGTAGGGTTTTATATTTTGGGACAGGTATTTTAGAGAGAGATGTATTATATAGTTATGGTATAGAAATACGGATTTCGGGTATTGTATGATGTGTATGGATGTATAGATTATGTTTTCACTGCATAGGTATGATTTTATATTCAGTTTCACCTCGATGCCTTCTGAGGCTCGAGTTCCATAGCAGGGGGTATCAGAACAGTTAATATATATATATATATATATATATATATAAAATAATAATAAATAAATAGATAAATAAGGAGGTCGTTACAACTTGGACTTGGTGTTTGTCTCCAGTTGCTAGACAGGAGACGATCCCAACCTAATGTCCCAAGTTCAAGGTGGAGAAGCGAGTTCATGTTTTTGATTTCTCTTAAGGGGCATATATTTGCCAAGGTGGAGATTGTTGTGAAATATGACTTACATTCTAAAGGAAACCATAAAGGAAATCAGGGGTGTAGCAAGGCAAACTATCAGCAATTTCCTTATAACCTTCGACGATTTTGGGGCGATGTTATATTCTGCTTGAAACCGTCGACAGTTTGGCTCAAGATTTCTAGTGCAGATTTCAAGTTTTGAATAAATGGAAATGGACATTAATAAGGTTGGGTTTCAGGGGGAAACCTTCAAGGAGGCTTATGTATACATAGTATATGTTCTATATAATGAGTCAAGTGTAGTTGAGAGTAGTGTTGAGAGGGTTCTTGTATTGTTCTTGTAATTTGGACAAGAAGATAGTGAATCATTATTGTTTGCTCCAGTAGATGTAGGTATTATTGAACCACTTGATTCCTGGTGTCATTGTATTATTATTACTTTCATTTACTTGCTGTAGTTGTGGAATTGTTTTGTATTCACCATTAGATTGCTACATTATTTATGTTTGATCCTTTTACACAAATATATATATATATTTCGCTATGGATATTTGGGGGGTTTTACACAACACATTCCTACCCTCATCATGATTTATACTTATACTCTAGTAAAAATTTTTCCTTAAAGTCTACAGAACCTTTAACCTTGGCTCTGATACTAAGTTGTCATGCCCTGAACCCGATAGGGTCTAAGGTGCGACTTTCTATAAATATTTTCGTAATAAATATAAACAGTGGAAGTAAATAAAATCTCAAATACTTTTATACCAAAGTACTAAATATATGTACTTATAGGAGTTTCTTTAATTAACGAACTTTAAAACTTCCAACATATAACACCTAATCACATCTCTAATTGGTACTATGCTAATACTTATTAAAAGAGTTGTCTCTCTATCTAAGCCCGCTCATAAGCTCTCTTAGTCTAAGTTCCAGCATGCTCCACAAAGCTATTTGTAAGGTAAATAAAATAATTGGGTGAGACGTTACTTAGTAAGTAAGTAAGATTATATGACTGTGTCGCTAAGATGACCTTTACTTGTTTCATAATTTTGTACTAGTAAACTTTTAATACTATAATTTCAAAATTGCATTTGAAAAACTGTAAAACATATATAAATTTATGCAAACTGCAACTGTAAATTGTATGTTGTAACTATAAAATGTAACTGTAATACTTGTGTGTATATTCATGTATGCATATTTTTTGGATTATTACAAGTATTGCATTTTTAAATATCATCACATTAATTAAATAAACCTTAAAAAAAAAAAACAATGTATTTCTTTCCATTAAAAATTATTACCAAATAAATCAAACTTCAAAAAATAAAATAAAATAAACATCACAAAAATGTTATTATTTTTATAATTCACCATTTAAAAAAAGTAATGGGGTACAAGAAAGTCAACATTAACGAGGTACCAAGATAAATTCATTCATCTGATAAACCATCTGCGCACATTTCATATTTTCATTCACGTATTAGTTTTTGATTTACTTATTTTTATTAAATAAGAAACTCAAGATTATTTGGGAAAAGAAAATGAAAAATAGTATCCCTTCCATCATGTTTCATCTCAATTTTTCTTGTCATCTATTGAGTTTCAATATCCATTGCTCAACTCATGAAAAACACTTTGGTCATTTATCCTTCTAGTAAGGTGTACTTTGTCCTAGCCGCTATTGACATAAAAGTTCTCAATTTAAAAATAGAATTTCAATTCTAGCAATTGATTTCATATTTTATTCAATCCCTACAACAATTTTCACCGTCACAAGATTTAAGTTTTCCGCCACTATGATAACACCAAATCTCGTTTCGTTAAGCCAGTAACGCAAACAATCAAATACAGTGGTGAAGTCCTCTTAAGTCTTAAAAAAGAGAATAATGTAAGTGTAACAATATAACAAAAACAAATAGCAACCTCAATCTTATTCAAGAAAGAGGATTACAGCCACAATGCGTGCAAAAACATCTCACACAAGTCCCATGCTACCAATATCATATTCATAGAATTTACACCCCTAGTTATCTAAGGTCCGGTAATTGAGAATCCCAATTACTTGACAAGATCATGGCCCAATCATGTTCATATCTAACCAATGTCGAGTAGGCAATTCAACACCAATGTGCCAACTGCTTAACAAGATGGGAGTATTAACATCACATGCTTTAGTTATATCGAAGTAATCACGAATACGACAGCATACAATCATCAGTCTAGTCAAGTTGCCCCGACGGCCTGCCATTAAATGTGCAAACAAAATACTCAAAATTGCTCTTTAACTGCACCTGCATCTGAGCCTATGGAAATGGCATCATGACAGTAGCACTTTCAATTTGTATATGTATAAATTTAAATAAAACATAATTTAGTATGTTAAGTTTTATCATGCTAAAAATCCATGCTCGCAAACGTATGGCTAGGTCAAAATTCTGACCTTAAAATTAAGGGTCTCTGAACCAAGTGCACTACAAAGCTATATTACAATGTCTAAATTCACAAAAATAAAAATCCACAAGCAGGGCAGTTTATTATTTCACACGAGAGAGAGAGAGAGAGAGAGAGAGAGGGATAGGGATTGTAATATATATTATTACAAGGCATCAAGTGTACATAAGAAGGTTGGGAAGAGGACCAGAGGAGAAAAACTGAACCCCTACAACCTCAAATACACCCACACCTCGAATTGTTTTCCTCTGTTCATATAAACAAAAACCCTACGACCCCAACTCCACCTCAAAAATTAAAAAATTTAAAAAAAAAAAAAAAAAACAGAAAGAAAAAAAGAACTCACTCACTCCCGGAGCACTTTTCACACACTCGCAGAGAAGAATCATATGCTCCTTACTGCCCCAAAAAGTGTTAGTAGAGCATAATATCTGCACCTCACTCTTCTGAGAGTGTATGGAGCAAGAGCTCACACCCTTTTTAAAGGCACACAGCCACAAAGCATAATACAAGAAAAACTACACTGTACACGACACAGCACTGTCCACAGCGTTCTTCTTCGAATTGCTGCAGTTGCTTTCCAGTCCCCCACTTAGATCATAACACAACAATGCGCCTGTAAAATAGAAAGAAATGAAAGCCAGCAATTAACATAATGCTTACCTGAACTGCTGGCTTTCAGTCTCTCTTCTGATCTAGCTGATGACTTGATATGGTTCCACAACCTGGTATGATCCAATTTTTCAGTTCGCTCTCTCACCCCTCTCAGGCTGTTGACGTCAGACTCAACCTGCTATAAAATATGAAATAGACAACCAAACAAAGGCAGCAGTATAAAGATAAACATAACATGAAAATTTCACGTAATCGTCTTTAAAATACAAATACACATGCCTTATCACAGGTTTTTGCACAGGTTCTGAGTTCACTCCACCCCTGGAATTCAGTACCATCCCAAGCGCAGCATTTGGCTTCACAAAACACAAAAACACAGCAAAAAATTAGGTGGGCTGGTCAGCAAAAATAATACATGACAGTATAAAACAATCAATATCCACAGACTAGAACTAATAGCAATTCATATTCAGACCAAAGAAATAAGGGTAAGGATTTAACGAAATTGATTTGCTTATGCTGAACTCCATTGTGGGCAAAAGTGGCCTACCAAAGAGCATATTGGCAATTCTGCCAAGAAAAATGGGCTAATACTTCAAATAATAGGGATTTTCTCATAAAGGTATCAAGAACAATGGGCACCAAACACATTTAACAATCACAATATAATAACAATATAGTTCCAAATTAATTTTTAGTATTCATAATACACCTAGCATCCAGAAAGTAAGGTTATTAGCCTAATGGTAAAAGGAGCCAGGGCCCTAAAATCGAGGTTCAAGTCCTACTTATTTGTGCAGGTTCTTCATTTGGCTGTATTGGATCTTGGTTCCCCTTTTCCCCACTAGATTTGACATTTGTTTGCATTCATTCTCCTATTGTTCGATCAAAAAATTGCACCCCATACCCATCGGTTGACCTCACGCAATCCTATTAATTGGATTAACTGAACAGCATATAAACTCAGCCAGAGTAAGTCTCCAAAGAATGTAGAAAATGGAAATAAAAACTAAAGAAGCAAGCAATTTTGTAAGGAAAATAAAAAACAATTAAAATAAAGGGTTGAGAACTTAAATCCAAAACCTCTAACTCTTCCTGCAATCCATCCTGGAATGCTCCATTGCCATTTACACAACCATTTCCCAGCAAGTTCGCATCTGCATCACATGAATGACCCTGCAAAGATCCCTGGTTGTCACTTCCTTCAGCACTCTCTGTGTTCCCTTCTCTGCTAGCTACTGTCTCAAATCCAGCATCTTCAGACGAACTGACATCACTAGTAAAGTTTGGCACGACACTGGAGTTTGCGATGATTCCAGCCTCCACATTTTCAATGTGCTTTACCTGTTTATCTGGTTCAGCAGGGGCAACATTGGACACTTCATGTCTTTCCATTTCACCAATGCCAACACTGCATGCTCCATTCACATCAGAATCTTCCTTTACTCTGACAAAGGTTGGTGCCTGACACTCCGGAGATGTACCAACAACTCCATGGCTGATAATTTCAGGAGAAACTGAATCCCGCCTTTGTGGGCTAATAGAAAGTCGTTTTTCGGATTTATCTTGCTTTGCATCCATCCCTTCAAAATCTTTTTTCCTTTTAAGGCGCCTCTCCCCAGACCCAGCTCTTAATCCATCACCATTTTCTTGAATTGATTTTTCAGCCAGCTGTTGACCTGTCATCCTTGGTGGTCGAGGTCGTTTGTAACCATCAGGAAAAACGTAAGAAGGAATCTGCTTTCTACGGACATGAGAAACATAGATTTCCATCCCTGGTTTCCAAAACATGTACATATTTACTGAATGCCTGAACTCGTCGACCGTCCCACGTATATCAAACTGCTGACCTTCCTGAATAATCTCTCCCTGCTTCCTCTGCAAACCCATAAAGAAGGCACAATGGGAGCACTGCTTGGACGTATCCACATAATCATGTGGGTAGGGATGGCACTGCAACTTCCCGTATGTATCTCGCTCTATCTACAAATTTTATATTGGATAACAAGTTAAAAAATAAAATAGCACCATGAATTATAGTTGTCTTTATATAAATTTTATAGTTCATATAAATAAAAAAATTTAGTATGCTAAATGTTGAATAGGAAAGAATTGGTAAATTTTTGACAATTTGGATTTTTTTTCTTGTTCTTATTTAAAATCATACACAGAACAATATAGCTATAAGCCAAAGTTTTTTATTTTATTATTATCAGAAAAGACCAAAGTTTTGCTCTTCATTAACAATCCTAAAGGCAGAGATATTACCATCAGAGTCAGCTGTCTAAGCCGAGATTCCACCCAGCCTTTCCAAGCACGCAAATCATCAACATCCTCTGCAACAATGTCAACTTGCAGGTAATTTTTATAGCTTTCAAAGAACAAGTATGGCTCAAACAGCACATTCCACTGGGCCTTGTTCAGCTCTATCTCCTGAATGTAAACAAAACAAGGAGCAACAGGAATATCAGTAGTCAATTGTACAAAAAAGAGAAATGTAGACTCTCCATATTCATACCTCACAAATCCTGTTACCATATTGAAACTGCTCCATCATGACCCTGAGAGTACTGGTTGAGACATTGTAGCTAGAATTCATGCAAGGGTAAGCAGGTGTTATTATTGGCATGTGATGAGTCCGATCCTTAGGATTTTTACGAGGATCCCAAACAGAAAATCCTATTTCATCCTCTTCTATTGCACACAGCATCACAGGGTTTGGCCAACGCCATAGTGTATAAACTCTGAAAAATCTGGACACTAGCATACTGGGCACTGCATTGGGATAAAGCTGGCACACTCGAGCAACAAGAAGCGCCCAGTTTACGCCACCAAGAAATCCAGTAACCTGAAAATCACATAAAATGGAAGATGAAAAGGTCTCTAAAAATTCAAGATACCAGCAAACAACAGAAGCAAAGCAGGAAAAGAATGCTACTTACATTAGAATAGACACCACGCCTTTTGGCCCAGAATTTTAAACATCGGAGTGTTGTGCAAAAATGCTACAATTTGCAAAAAGAGCTTAAGACTTCAGAAAAAAATAAAGGTAGCAAACTATGGCAATCAGTTCAAATAACTACCTCAACATTTGGAACAAGTTTAAGAATTTGATCTGCAACCCTGCAGCCATTTAGACTCCGAACAGTTGGCTCATCAACATTGTACAACACAGACAGATGGGAGATGTCCAAGTCCTGTTGATAAATTAGTTATCAAAGAATAATTCTAAAAAGAAAAAAAAAATAGACTCCACTAGATTAAAAAGTCCAAACACACACACACACACACATCAGTCCACCATCAAAAAAGGATTTATGACAGCGACCTCCTTCAACCACAATCCAGCGCATCCATTAGAAACCAGTCCAACATCATAATCAAATTGGAAATCACTCCTAGACAAACAAATTATAAAGAAAGACAAGCTCTCATTGGTTTATCAAATTCAACCCCGGAGAGGGATAGACCACTACCACTTGCAACAAAAACAAAATGTTATATGAGAGCACAATTTACTACAGAAGAAAATCAAATGATTAGTTTGAGCAAGCTCATACAAATATATTCTGAAATCACACAAAAGTGCTTGCAAGCAGAGAAGCAGGAGACCTCTTAAGTCGCAAAACTAAAGAAAAAATAACTAAATTTGTAAACTCTCAAGCCATAGTTAACCAGGTAAAAGAAGACAATTTCAAGTATTATTTTGCCATTTCATAAAGGCATGCTAAAAATCTGGATAGCAATCAGTTAAGCAGAACAGAATACAATAGTTAAAAATTTTTCATATACTTACTTCAGGTACAACCAAGAGAGAGATACTCGCATAAAGAAGATCAATTGATATTCCTTCAAACTTAAATTTCATTACTGGAACATGAGCATCCGGAACAGGTTGTAGTTCAGTAACTTCTTCCATCTCCGCAAGCATGTTATGCAATATAAAGAAGAAGTCTTCCTGATAAATATACACAAGTTATTAAGATATAAAGAATGTTCAATGGGTTCATAATGTCAATCAATGATAGATTCTTAAATTCAAAATTTACCTCCCGATTTACATAAGATGGCCCAATACATAAAGTGTCTATATCAGCTCCAGGACCATGTACCTGTCAAAAGATTAAGCTTCTGTTAAGATCTTCAGCATGAAAAAAAATATCATCCACATGGACAGTATTAAGGACAGGGATAAAAGGTGGTGCAGTAAAACAAAAATGACCAATGCCCCACACCCTTGCACCTCATAAACCCAATGCAATTCCAGTAGGAAGGAGGAATAAAGAATGAAACAAAGAACAAAAGAAGTTATTATACTCCTCCACTCCAAGGAACTTAAGTCACATTCTCCATCAATATTAATGCATTCCCTACATATTTTGAGAATTGGGTAGATGTACCTCTGGAATTAGAAAAGAAGTGGAAACAGAAACTTGGTGAGCAATACATTGACATGATGCCTAGAAAGAACCTCAGCAATATACGTTCCTGCATGTTCTAACCAAATTGGTATCTCACCATGCTACACATCATTTTGAAGAGTACATTTGCACGTTTCAATCAACAGGCATTAGTGTTGACTAAATAACAAATAGTAGTATAGTAATCAGAATCAACTTCAGAGACATGATGCCTGAGATCCCCAACCAAAAATCATCCCACCCAAATGTATTTGCATTTACTTTTATTCCTCCATGACAAAAAATTGAAAATTTGAATGAGTCAACCTCTTCTCTCTTCATTTTTTTGGCATCTAATGCAAGTTTATTTGCATTTACTTTTATCCCTCCATAACAAGAAGTGAGAAATTCTCAGCAGCTAAAATAGAACAAATAAAAAAAATCTCTTTCTGTAATCGATAAATTCTGCATTGAACAAATTTTGTTTCCAAACATGAACAACCTCAATTCAACTGTTTAGAATTTAAACTATAATACAAAAATGCTCCTAAAGAAATTCTATACAAAAAGATAACTCTACTCACATCGGCAATCTAAACCTCTTAATTATTGTAAACTTTGTATAATCATCTATCAAAAAACCAGAAAATGCCCTATGCAAAAAGAAGCTATCAAATTGACATCAGAACTTGTTTATCACTGTTAACTTTATACAGTTATCTGATTATAATTTTGGACGAAGAAAGCTTGCAAGTGCACAGATAGAACAAACATAAAAATAATTACCCCAAGTCGATAAGAGCCAAAAGTAAATATGACAGCATTGGCATCCTCCACCATTTGATCAGTGTATCCTCTCAAGCGCGTAAGTTGCCTAACCCAATCCTTTGCAATCTAGCATATTTCAAAGACCAAAATAAATATATGTCAATAAGTAGCTCAGAACAGACCATGTAAGAGTTTTAACATGGATGGCTACGTGCAATATACAATGGACTTATCGAGTGCAATGCGCACATGTCAACTATATCAAGAGCTTAATACAGTATATTTAAAATCATATATTGTGGGCTCAACTAGGTGCATACAACAACTGTGATTTCAGGCAATCTAAAAATTCCTCGTCATCATTACTCTATTCTAAGCATAATATAAATGAATTTTTTGCCTATATGCTCAGTAGCAAACTAGACTAACCCAAACTAAATGTTTTTTACTCCCCACTTGCTTCTTCCATGCATGTACTAAATAAAGGTGTTAATAAGACCCCCCCCCCCCCAAGTCACCATACAGATACTTCTTACCTTTCAAACCTGTAATGTACCATGTAATCTCTCAATCACAATGCAATCTTCAACCAACAGGTGCCAGCAAAAAGAGTGGCCTAAAATGATTACAATTTACAAGTATACAGGCACACCAGATCAATTTGATTTTAAACCGTGAAACAACAGGAGGCAAGTAACGTGAGATCAAGCAACACAAACTTCCGCAACAGGAGTGTCAAAAAAGCACTTACACTCACAGATTCAGCTGAAAATAGCACAGCTCTACAGCATGGTTTTAACTTGTCAAATAGGACAAAATTTGAGTAATGAGGGCTGCTTTGATGTATCCTATTATAAGATCATTGAAAATGGACACTGTTGTGCATAAGCAGGCTGATTTTCCTTTGAAGGAAATTTGGAGGATTAGTACTTCCTCTAAAATGGCTTTTCTTGCAAGAGGAGCAGTGTGAAGAAAGACATTCACCAGAGAAAATCCTCAAAGGGTGTTGATACCATGGTTAATTGATGCTACACGTAAAGGTCAAGCTGAAATCATGCCAACGCCTTTTGTTTTGGTGTTCTTGGAAAAGACACTTAGGGGCTACACTTGTTCAACTGTGAGAATCCATGTCGCATATCTGTTCAAGATAGGCTTTTCAGGCTTCAAAGGGTGAGATCCAAATAAAAAAAAAACAAATAATAATCCTCAATGAGAAAGGGAAATCAGAAATCTTTTGGGGGAAGGATTCTTCTATCCCAGTGCTTAAATAGATGGTAATAGATCATGATATTTTACCAACTAGAAAAAATATTGCAACATGTTTAATGTTTTACATCTAAAGGCTTCCAACGCTTGGTGCTGGCACCACCCTGGTACCTTCTACTTAATGATATTTTTCTTTTTAAACAATTAGAAAATTCTCAACACCAGACAGCAAACTCCACATGCTCTACGCCGCATTTTTCTTTTACAAGCAAAGGATCCATTAAGGGCACCAAAAGGATGCCAGCTCAGTGCAAACAAAGAGAATCATGTAAAAACTCGACACTAAACAAAGAGAAAATACATATAAATTCTTCATTGACTTGTCCACTATGAAGCACAGACAATGAGCAAACTATCACAAACATGAGGCATGATAATCTATGAAAGAGTACAGCAGAGTGCCAATGGATAACAGCAATAAATAAATATAAATTTATATATCTTCTCTCTAGAAAACATTAAGGCCATGCTTGGGATTCTATAATGAATCAAAGGAAAGGGAATAATGGAAGAATGGGGATGAAACTGTATGTTTGGGATAATGGGAAAATCTCATAGGCCAACCACTATGACATAGAGGAAATCCCAGTCAATATTGTGACTTCATGGCAATACATGATAACAGGAATCCAGGCGGACAGAATGGGCTTGTCATTACAAGAACCAAAAATATAAAAATACCTCCAGGCATCCTAATGATTCTGATTCCCATGTCAATGATTCAAACACAGGAGGGGGGGAGTGAACTGTCATCTCCTCAAATGGAGTGACTATACTGAATCAATGATTCCCAACCACACTAGATTCAAAACGAGTTTCAAATGTAACGTAGCATGGAATAAAATACAAGTGGAGCAGGCTTCCCAAGAATTTACAAACTAAATCCATTATGGAATGCAACAAAGATGCTACTGAAGAGCAGCCAAAAAATACCTTATTTGATGAATGCTGTTCAATAGGTAGAGACAGCTACACCATATGGGGTAAAATAAAATGACTCTCTAGTAAGATTCTCATTAGTAATAATCAACTCACCAATATAATTTTTATCTGTTTTTAGGAATCTTCATCAAGTAAATTTTGCTTTAAATGTTAAATTTGGATTCATCGATTCATCAAATTCATGCACAGCCTCTTAATCATCCAACCATCTAACAAAGCAAGATGCCATTTGCATAACTAAAGGGGAGACCATGGTTTTAAAAAATAATAACTGGACAGCTGAGGCTTGTGGAAGTTGATAAAATCGTAACTGATAAGAGAATCTTTGGATTCTGAAAAAGGGGGAATGTGATTCATAATTATAAGTCATCGGCACCTTTAATATAGCTTCATGTTTTTTAATACCCAAACCTCATTTAGTTTTTTAAAATTTAAACCACCACCAGTACCACAACTAGTAAACTCTGATAAGGTTGTTTTAAACAAACAGTATTTAAATTCCCTAAGGTGAACCATGAATGCATTTTTTTACCAATTCTTACTTGTTTTCAATGCACTTTCAATTTTATTAGACCAATTGTTATGCATCAAATATCAATGCATATTAGCCAACATTGAGTTCTATTAGCTGGCCAATGCCACCACCTGGAAATATGGCAATATCAGCATGTCTGAACCAATCAGCATTTCCAAAAAGGATCAATGTGCAACAAATTCTTCAAACTTTTATGACATCTAGCAATAAATCAAAGCCCTTATGTTCCAATTGAGGATTCGTACCCATCATTATTGAGATTCCAACTTCCTTTTCCCTGGAACTTTTAGACACAACATTTGATGCCAAACCAGGCTGAGTAATATATTCTATTATTTTCAGTATCATCGGTTTAATATACACAATTGCAATTGGAAAGCATGGATTCTAAAAAGGAAATTCAGAGTGTCCCACTACATCATCAATTGATTGTGCACCATGAAAACTTATAATTGAAAAATATTTGGTCCCATATAAATTTTTGGTTCATATAAATAAATTTACAACTTCACCATTTCAATAGTTCACTAGATTCAACTTGTACATCTACTCAACATTAAGTTAAATTTCATTCAGAGCTTGAACGTTTCTGCATGCAGCTGGATAAGCACTAAAAAAAATGCAATACTCTCTTGACTCTGCATTATATTTTCTTCATAGAGTTTTAACAGTAGCAATTCCAACATAGTTGGGTCAAAATTTCTCTGGCTATTATAAAAAATTGAAGTCATCCAACAAGGAGATCTTAGAACAAGTTTTATTCTTTCTCTTTTCAAGGATTCCCCAACTTTTGGAAAAGAACAAGGACAAGTTCTCCCGGTAACACAATTCCGCTACATAATAAAAATGAAATTACCTGCTTAATCCGCCCAAGTACCACTTCTCTCTTAGCAGCCTCTTCCTTGCTCTCATAAAGCCCCGCTTTAAGCAAATACTTGCACATACAAAACAAATTTCAGACCAAACACCTCTCCACGCACCCAACAAAAGAAATAATCTTTACGAAAACAATAGATAACAAACCTTCTCTAACTCCAGATTTCTCAGCAAATCTGCTTCGCTAGGCCCCGCAGTGGAAATTGGTTTCGTCACACCGCACTGCTTCGCCAACGGCTGAGGGGGCGGTGGGGAACTTGAAACCTGAGTACTCGCCATGCCGACACGAACAAAGTCCCAAGACCAACCTAAACTTAAATTGATCGGACGCGGAGACAGAACGGACCTGACGCTAAAGAAAAACCGAAACTTTGCCCGGAAAATCCAAAAGAACGCAGAAAAAGAAACCCTAAATCGCAAAGAGAAACAAAGTATCAGAAAAGAAGGGGAAAGAACAGATCTAGAAATCGAACCCTAGAAAACAGAATGAGACGAGACAGAAGATCTGAGAGATCAGAGCGACGAAACCCTAGAACTGCAATGGCGGTGAAAGAGAAGCTCCATAGAGAGAGAAAGAGAGGGAAGGGGGTGGGGCAGAGGAAGTCTAGAGAGAGAAAGAAGGGGAGAGAGAAGAGGAACGAGACAGAGGAGCGACTGCTAAGAAAGAGCGGAGGATGATCTGTATCGGCAGAGACTGGTTTTTTCCTTTTTCTATGGATATTTTATATTCCCTGGCGTTTCGTAGAAAACAAATACGTTTCTCACGCTGGGACGCGTTTCGATCGGTTTCTGTGAGCAAGAATACGTCACTTACCTGGGCTTCAAAGCAAGGTGCAGGGTCAAAGTGGCTATGTGCACATGCACCCCCCCAAAAAATCTTCCTTTAAAATCTATATATTTCATTATGGAAATATAGATAATTAATTATTAGGAGTCATTATATTTTTAATGGGATAAAATGCCTTTAATATTTATTTATTCAAATTTTAGCTCTCTCCTTATCTATTTTCCTAGTTTGAATTTTGAATTCAATCAGAATATTTTCAAAATATAGTTTTAAATTCAAATATATCAAAAAAGATAATATTTTTTCAAAACTCTATCTTTTTCAAATTATAGTTTTAAATTCAAATATATCAAAAAAGATAATATTTTTTCGAAACTCTATCTTTTTTCAAAATATAGTTTTAAATTCAAATATATCAAAAAAGATAATATTTTTTCAAAATTCTATCTTTTTTCAAATTCAAACTTCCTACCAAATCTAAATCAAATTCACAAAAAGTGCCACATTCCTAGCTTATTAAAAAATAATTTTAATTATTGATTTATATAACGTGTTTGTACAAATTTAATTAGCAAATAATATTGTTCTGATCAGAAAATTGATTTAAGAGGAAAAACTTTTTATTATACTTATTTTATTCATCGCTCCCGGTTTTTAATATCATATGGTATATACCCAAACAACTTTGTTAACTTTTTTTTACTTCCTTTTAGATAGAAGTTTTTTGGGCTTAGGGTAGATTTTTTTAATTTACTTCTTTCATTGCAAATGAAATTTTATTAATATTTTTTGACAGTCAAAAGGTCTTTTCTTTCCTTATTTGACAAGTCTTCGACATTGATAAATGCTCAGTAAAATTAATTTTTAATGAAAATATACTTTTATGATTTTAAACCAGAGGATGATGTTGTCATATAGTTTGTATGTTGAAATTATTATATTTTTACACGCTATATATAAATTTAAATAACATAAATTATTTAATTAGGAAAATATATTCTAGCCTTGTTTGGGATAATATATTTTTTTACTTTATTCTAAAAGTTCAAACAAACATATGCGAGATAATACGAAAAAATAATTGGACTCTATTTATTTATCATCGCATGCGAATAATATAAAATATTTATTCTAATGGAATCTTAGAATTTGTCATAAAAATCATTAAAAAATTGTTCGTTCGGGCCATAAGAATAGGTTAGCCTTTTATGAATTTTAAATATATCCACAAACTTTGAATAATTTTATTTTTTACCATAACTACATGTTTGGTATGTGGAAATTGAATGGAATCAATTTTTATTTCATTCATTTCTTAATTTCATTTGATTTGCAAAATCAAATCTAATGTAAAAGAATTCTCATATTATATAATGTTTGATTCGAGAAAAGTATATTCTCAATAAAGACTGGTTATGGGTTTTGAGAACTTAAAAAAGGGTAAATATTACATTATAAAGAAAATGATAATGCAAAAATCTTTGATACTAACGAATATATATAGAAGAAGGGGAAGAATAATATAATAAAATCTACTTTTTCCATGGTTAAATTTCAAAAAAAAAAACAACAAAAAAAATTACAAATGTGTTTTGCACTTGTTAATCTTTGTTTTTTATTACATTTTAACCATATGAGATAAAATTTTTATTTAAAAAATTGTATTTGATATAGAGTGAAAACACATTCGAAAAAATGAATTTCTTTATTATTTTTTATTCTTTCCTTTTCTCAAACAAAATATTTTATTCAAATGGAACCTAAAAATTTTAGGAATATTAATGTTGTATGTTAGTGTATTTTAATATTACTAATTTATAAATATTAGTTAATGTATATTGGTAAATGACATTATACCTTGAAACGGATTTTGTATCTATATTTAATTTAGTTGTTGGCTCGTGTGTTTTATAGATTTATAATATTAATTGAGTGTACCTTGAACTTGTATATGTATCTATTTATTTTGAATTCATCTTATTTATTAAGTGCATGAAGAATGGCACGAATCACCAATCTCTTCACATCATTATCGTCATACAATTCTCTTATTCTCACTTACTAACAAATTTGAGTTAGGGTTGACTCGTTTATTAATAGGTGACTAACATATAAATTCAAATTCGTTCGTTTAATAAATGGGTCATAAACAGGTACCTGTTAATTTATTTATTTTAAATTTTTTTTAAAACATTTCATATAAAGTGACCTAAATTTTTTTGAAAAAAAAAATATTTTTTATTTTATTTATTAATATCTTAACAAAAAAACATAAAATGTAAAAAATAGTTCATCTATTTAATTAATATTTTTTTAATGTAATATACATATACATCAAATTAAACGACTCACCCGGCGAGTACCCAACCCAAACCCACCTAACCCGTTTATTAAATGGTTGGGTTCGAGTTGACTTATTTATAAACAGATTATCTTATGTCAAAATCAAACCCAAATCAAACAGGCGGGTCACATGTCGGGTTCCATCCCATTTTTCCACCTCTATCGCTTACAGTACATCTAAAGAGTTTGACAATCAAACGCATGAGTCTCTTTTGTAGAGTTTCAGAGTTTAGACTCTTCCATCTATACAAAATCATGAAAAATCATATGATTCAAACCAACATATTGTATCTCGGGGAGACAAGTTAATAGTAATTTTGTTACACTAGCCAAAAAAGTGGAGGACTCCAATCTTGATATCTAACTTGAAAATTATAAAAGCAAAATATAAATAAATAAATAAAACATGGATCTCACAAAAAAATATATTTTATTGTCATATTTAAAACATGTCACCTACTGCAATAATAAGGCAGGACTAAAACTTGGGTTCAAAAGTCAAAGTAAACATTATAAACATTATAAGCCTTAGAAATTAAGGGATTATTAAAATCATTGTCACATGAAAATGGAAATTACCAAGCAAAGGTATGAGTCATCAATGAGTTTTTTTTTTTTTTTTTTAATTACAACATTATTAAAGTGATTAGTTTAATAAATTCGCATCGGCAATTACGTAACATCAGTGAAAGATAAAGGAAACACTGAATGTGAAATTTTATTATAGAAAGAAAAAAACTAATCTTTTACTTTTAAAACTTCAAATTTATAACGTTTCTCTCAAAATTAAGAATTAAATTTGTAAAAACTCAAAAAATGAGTTAACCAAAACTTAATTTCTACTCTTCAAAATAAAAAAACTCCCATAGAAAATGGGAGTATTTAATAAGAAAAATTGTATATTGAGACATTTAAGCCACGACTATTCTTAATTTTTACTCATGCAGTATACATTCTTGTTATTATTCATGATTATGGAAAGTCGAAAGGCATGTTCGTGACACGTGCCTAAAGTATTTCTACAAAATTAAGTCATTTGTAAGATTTAAAACTCATCGACCATTTAACGGTATAATAATAATTAAAGTTACTAAAGTTGGGAGAGACGTATGTCAATAAAGTTTGTATCAAAATATAACTAACTTTGACTCACCATATGTATTGACAAGTAGATAGCTCAACTCATATTTTGTAGCCCTTTCAAAGATTTGAATATGATATTACACTCAAAATGATTAAGACATTACTTAAAGAATGATTTAATTGTTTTATGCTAAAATAAATTTTTCTTACACTTACGCTAGCGAGAGTGTGTCCTTGATGAGATATTAATATTAGATTTTGGTGTTTTACATGTTCGAATCTCAAAAGGGTGAGAAGGGATGGAGTGTGTCCTTGATGAGATATTAATATTAGATTTTGGTGTTTTACATGTTCGAATCTCAAAAGGGTGAGAAGGGATGGAACGGGAGATGAGTCAACTTCTACTGTCTCGTCTAATGAATCAAAAGAACCGTACAAAACATGCATTTTTATATACCACGTGCCAAAAGAACTTAGGAAAACATTTCTAATTTTATTTAAAAAAAAAAAAACTACTAGCATTTTGATATATAGACAATTATTTATTTAGTAGTGAAAAATAACTTTTATTTTTATTTTAAAATTTCGAAGAATCACAAAATAAAGTTAGGCAAATTTTCAATTTCACGGCATTTGTATAAATAAATGGACAACGAAAAAATGTTTTCGCATTATTTTCTTGTCGAAATAGTTTTATTTTTTATTTTTATTTTTTAAATAATTACAAAATTTTCATCTGGCTTCCCAATCTATTAAATTTATATAGAGATGTTGAAAAACACATTTATATTATTTTTTATATTTCTAACTTCTTACTTTATGCATGAAATTAATTCCAAATCCACAAAAATTCAAATTTAGACCTCCAAAATTCATGATCCCAAAATATTACTACCTTATATGTTTTTTGAAAAATTTTAAAATAAGTTATCTTTTTTAATTATTTAATATTTAGAAATAAAGAAATAAAAATTACTTTTCACAACTGAATAAACTCTTTATATTTTACATTTTTTTAAAAATAAAATAATTTTCATAACTAAACAAGGCCGTTATTTTTACCTTCTATTTTAATTTGCCATATTTTCTTACAAATTAAAATTATAACTTGTTCCTATTATTACACATTTTAATTTAAAGTTTTTATTAATTTAAAAATCAATTAACTAGTTATTCTTGATATATTCCTAATTATTTAATTCATTATATAATGAAAAAGGAATAAACATTTCATGATAAAATTTGACAATTATTCCTTATCTATTTCTTATTATAAACTCATAAAAAAATTTACATTATTATATGTTTTAGACTAACAATAATTTCCCGTATAACTAATTATAATTAATCTACTCAAACGGATCTATTCCTAATAATAGACATTCCGTAAATTAAATGTAATCTTAGTATGTACTTGAAATTAATTATGGGAAACTTCTCTTGATCAATCTTATAGAGAGGTTTGACTTGACTCGAATTGGGATTTGTGAAGGGCAACCCACTTCCCTTGACTCTTCCTTATATAATTCAAGTGCTACTCGAATCATGTGATATTGCTTTATTTTCCATTTTATCACATGTCAGTCAAATATTTTATTTCTAATTGGCAGAAATCCAATACCCGACTATAATCCTAACTAATTCGATAGAAGTCACACTTTCAATTAATATTATGAATACCACCCTTCTCACTTCATTTGGAGAGCTTTTTTATCCTTATTTTCGTTATAAACTTTCTCTCTCTACATTAGAGCTTCTCTCTCTAAAACCATTAATATATTTACGTCATCCTCGTGTTACTTGGTATTTGAATTCGTAAGAACTGTCCAATTCTCTTCTCTTGAAAACTTTTATCACATTTCATTTTTTTTTTTTATTACATAGGAACTTCAGCCACCAACGAACCCTTCGGACCCCCTGATGCGGCACCAAACTTATGGATCAATGTCCTCCGCCCCCAAGTCTCCCCGATCAGGGTAAAGTCTGGATGTAGACATGACTTCTGTGTATTAGTTTGACGTTCGACCAACCCAACTCCCTGGACACATCTCTATTACTTGTATGCAACATTGTTTCCCATCCGCAACCAATAACCCACATTTATAATTTTAAATATTTCAGCATTTATGTTCAAGTATTGAGAAGAGATAGGACTTTAGTACGACGAGGGTTTTTGATTTCAGAGTAGAGAAAAAATTAAATTTAATAATTTAATCAAGTTTTCTTTTGAGAAGTTTTGATGAACTTAAAAATGGTTAAAAATTGAACATATAATTAATTATTTTGAAATATGTCGAGATTAGACGCCTTAATCTATTAAAACAAATAGATTGTTCATTTTTTTTTTCAAAATTTATTAGAGACCCATTAGGCAAACATATGTAATGGAAAATAACTCATTACTTAGTACACATTTTTTAAAATTGTTTTTAAAAATTTGAACTCGAAATATACAACATAAAAATTATTAGGATTACAAGATATTGAGAGAACAAATTTAGAAAATTCATGTGACTTTGATGCGTAAATATTTCTTTGTATTTAAGGTGATATATGTCCACATTCAAATGAGTTTTGAGGCATAAAAAATGATATAGATCATTTTTAGAATACAACATAACCCAAATTTTAATTATTAGATTAAAAAAATTTGAATTTAAAATCATCATGCACATGTCAATACTCAAGTGTCAAGTAATTAAATATAAATATATTTATATAAATGTAATATAAATATAAATATAAATTTATAATATATTTATATTTAATTATTCTGTTGTACACTTACTCTTGTCTTTGCCAGAAGAAGGAAAAATATTTATGAATTCATGAATTAAGTCGGGTTAAACTCTACTGTTCCTAAACGAATTTATTAAAATTTTGACTAAATTGAACTTAAGTTGAGCTTGAATCAAGCTTAACTTGAACTCGAATACACTTGCTCAAAATTATTTGTTAAACAAATGAATAAACTAAACGAACCCATATTGACCAAACTATCCAATTGCTTACGAGTAACATGACTTTTTTTGAACCTATCACATTTTGTGCAGTAAAATGTGAAAATGATTTCTTAAAGACTTTTTTATCTATTGCCAAATTAACTTTTTTTTATTTTTATTATGAAATTTAAACTCAATAAATTAAATAATTATATAAACAAACTTATTACCTTCTATCGAACCTTCCTCAGTCCTATTATTGTTGATTGAATGAGTTTAAGCAAGCTTGTTGTCGAGACGATTATAACGAGGCGAGATAAAATTATTCATTTATATTTAATTTTGACTTGTGTATTACTCGAGAATTAAATTAAAATTTAAAAATTACTTAATCTATAAAAGGAACAAAATTAAACTGTTGGGGGGGGGGGGGGGGAAGGGGGTGGCGAATGGGATGACCGAAAACGGCGGGGCGATTGGCGCGTTCAAACTTGAAAGTCCAAACGCGGCCTCGCGTTTCAACTACGTCCGCGTGAGTGGAGGGGCGGTGGGCCTTGGCGGCTGCTAGCAATAACGTCATGGTCAACTCTCCACCCGCCTTCCTACTTTACACGCTTCAAATTAAATCCTCATCATTGGTCAAGCTCCATCCCACTACCCACAAGGTTTTTTTAGTTCCTGTGTGTAGAATCCCACGTACCATACTTTTTTTTTTTTTTATTGCATAAAAATTTCAACCATCAACGAATCCTTTGAATCCCCTAATATGGTATTAAACCTACGAATTAGAGTCATTTGTCCTCGGGTCTCGCTAATCAAAGTAAAGTTCGGATGCAAACATGCCTTCCATACATTAGTTAAACATTCAGTCAATCCGACCCCCGAGACACATTTTCATTACCATTCACGATTCTCCCTGATTCACAGAAAACTCTCACCATTTACGGTCCCCGTTAATTCACTAAGCAAACTCTCATCATCCACGATTTCCGCTAATTTATAAAATAAATTCTCACCATCCACAGGTAACGCTGGCTTCGTGAGTGTATCTGTCTGAAATTGAACCTCCGATACTTCTTCTTACGTGCTGATGTCTTTCAATTTTATTGTATGTTATGTATGAATGTGTTCATCAATTGGGTCATGCAATTAATTGAGCTCCCTCTTTCTAGTTGTTTCCTCTTAATTATATTTTTTATTTTTTTCCCTAAGGTGGGTTGGGCTTGACTGATTGTGCTCAATTAATTTACTAAAACAAAGAGTTTGTTTCCTTCTTTTATTTATAAGTAAAATAGCTAATATACTTTGAGATATGACCAAAAAAATAATAATTTTTTTCCTAAAACTTCAAATATCTAATTGACATCCTTTTTTAAATCTTTTGTTTTAGGAAAGAAATGGAAAGAGAAATAAGGAAGACCGGAGGAGACCCTTTTTTACTTATATTTTTCTTCTTTATTAAATACCATAAAAATGAAAGTTTGTTTTTATATGACTAAAAATTAAGAAAAATTAAATATTAATGATGTGGAAAATTAATATTTTGTTCATTGATTTGGCATATTCTTTATTTTCTTTCTCACTTTCCTTGATAACCAACATGAAAATGTGGATTTATTGATATTTTTCTTTCATTTTTATAATATTTTTTGAGTTCCAAACGGGACATTAAGGTTTCAAAAATTCTCACAAACCTCCTTTGAAATTTTGTCAAAAAAATATAAATTTTCCTTTAGAAGACTTATCTTTTTTACAAAATATAAGGGGAGATTTATGTCTTTTTCTTAACAAATCTCAGGAGAGATCTCTTGAATTTTTTTTAATATTTGGAGAGGTCCCTGCAATTTTTGAAATCTCATGAAAGGTCTTTGTCTTTTTATCAATCTCAAGAAAGGTCAATATCTTTTGTTTTTGCTATATTTATAGTTTGTTTAGTATGTTAAATTAAAATAAAGGGTTTGTTTCTTTACTTTTCTTTATTTATAATTTATTTGGTATGTTAAAATAGAACAAACTAAGGATAAAATAAAATGAAAAATTTTGTAACGAACACGCAAAAGTATAAAGACCAACTCTATTCTATTTTATACCGTTTTTACATTCAAAACATTGATTTAATACTTGAAGATCAAAATTTCACTTCAACTTATACGACTCAAAACAAATAATTTGATCGAGTTCTTATTAATTTGAGTATAATTTCACTGTTAATTTGGCTCACTTGAGCTGTGAATTTTGAAACTTAAAATTAACTAATCAATTACAAATTAACTAGTTAGTCACAAATTATAGAAAGGACAGTAGAGTAACTGATGCATTGCACCCTTGTGCATTGATGCTCATTATGTGAAGATGAATCAGTGTTTTTACTATTTTTTTTATCTAAATCTGGTTCAAACAAAAATCTGATTTGAAATTAAAGCAGTAGGAGGCACTGTTACAAACTCAAAGTGGCATCTTAAAAAAATGTTTATATTTTATTATTTCTTCTAATTAGATCAATGCCTTGAAAAACTATTTATATTTTATTTTATAATTTCTCTTAATTAGATTATGTGGTTGAGCTCATCCTTAGTTCATACAGTAATAATAGCAACCATCATTTTTTTATCATTTGTACAACACAATTAATGTAATTAAGCACACACAATTAATAGAAGTTGTATCAGGTAGTTCTTCGTATCCCACTATTATGCTTGGTGCTTTTGTGGAACCTCTACAAGCCTACGAGCTTTTTGGGCTTCCGTTAGGACTTCAACCTTCACGCAATAGTGTTTGAAAATGGAAAGAACAACTCAAAAGAGAGAGAGAGATCTTTGGACTGAATATGCTTCTATTAATGGTTCTTAATTTTCCCTCTCCGAACACAAGGGTCGAAGCTCCCTTATATAGGCAAGTAACTGCGAGAGGATAAGCACAACTTGTTTTCTCAAAAGCAGATGCCTTACAAACAAGACATAAAGAAAAAGCATAAAGTAAAAGCAACTTTAATAAAGGAGGGGACAACACATGTTTGTTGACTCACCTTTATAATAAAACAAGCTACCGACAACTTTAATTAAAGCTACTTTTGACTAAATACAAAAGATATGACCCAACGAATCGTTCTTTCGGCGAGGCCTGGGATATGACACGTTTCTAGATAGGTGTCTAATATGACATTCTTGAGTAGCTCGCTCAATCTGGCTTGAGATATGATGATTATCTGGACTATCATCTAATCTGTACATTTGTCACTAGATCTCGTCTTTCTTCAGAGATCTTTTAGGGTACTAATGATTTCTTCATCGTGCTCCTTTCTTGCTAGCTCTATGAGTACTAACTGAAGATTGCTCTTCATGGCCTGAGTTAAAGGAAGATGAAGCTCCCAATCTCTAATCTAATCGATGACTTTTCTAACTTCAATAGCATACTCCGCTAAAGATGTTTCTTCAAATTTTTTGAGAAATTTTCCTTCAATAGCAACTAAATTTTCATGATCTGCGAAGAAAATACAATCTAAAACTGTTCTAACTTCTAGAAGATAAAGTCCCCATAAAGTTTGAACCAAATCAAAGAACTTTCTGTGCTTCTGGAAATCTTCCCAGTCTGGTTCTTCTTCATGAAAATTAGAGATTGCTCCATCCTTCCAATCTTCTGGAATAAGATTCCAAAACAAAATCTTGCCTGATTTTATCTCAATGGGTTCGATGTAGCCAGTCCACCAAATCCGTCCTAGATTAGTGAAGTTTAGCACATGCTTTACCATTGATGGAAGAACATTAAAAGCCTGTCCTGTTTTGCTGAAACCGAAAAACTGGACTTCTCTTGTTCTCAATGCCTTCTGTACTGCTATTAGCAACTCAGGGTTAATATTTCTTGGTATGTATAATTTTGGAATACACAGACCACTTCTCATCCAAAACTTTTTCAACTCAAGATGCTCTGAAATAGCTACTATCGCTCTTGTAGTAAAATTGTATTTCTTTAACTGAATATCCATCTCAACTTTGAGATTAATCTGCTAATTAATGAGTTTGGACGTATTTTCCCTACTAATTACCCTGAAGTCTTTTGAAATAATGGATTCGAATTCTTCCAAAATTTCTACTACTTCTCTAAGGCTTACTGAAAAAGGTGTGTTTACTGGTGTTGCTGGATTAACCCTTCTAACGAAACTCTTTTTCCCTTTGTAATTTCTAGAGTCATTCCTAGAAAATCTTCAATCATGAAATCAACTTCAATTGTTTCTCTATCCCTCCTGGATTCTGAAACATCAATGTTGATTGTAGCTAAGTCAATTCTCTGTTTGCCTTCTCCTTTTCCCTTTCTGGATCTAGGATTTTGAACACACTGGTGTTGTAGTGTCCAAATTGATTGCAGACAAAACACTGAATATGACTTTTATCGCTGGGCTTATCATCCTTTCTGGATGCAGTTCCCTTCTTCATTTGGTTCTGTTCCAAAACTGAAACTAGACGTTCTCTCTTATGAGAAACACTTCCTTTTCCTTGACTACTTCCTTCTCATTTTCTAAAGCTGAAAGTTATCTGTCTTTGTTTGTCAACAAATATGGCAACTGGGCAATCTGCCACCTTATGCCTTTCTTGACAAATTGGGCATTTGATATGGCCGCTACTGCTGCTACTACTACTCGCCATTTGATCTGCAAGAATTTAAGTATCTGGTTGAAATATCAGTAATAATATTATCTTTTCCCTTAATATGTTCTACATTAAATGAATAATATTGTAACTCATTCCTCCACCTAACCAATCTTGCTTGGATACATCGTTTTAACTTAATTCCCATGAAATGCTTTACATAGGAACTATCTATTCTAACAATGAATGGTTTACCCAGGAACAGTTCATTAGCCCTAATTCCTTTAAGGACTGCTAACAACTCTTTTTCATGTACTGGGTAATTCAATTCTGCTCCATTAAAACACCCACTACAATATCTACTGAGGTGTTACGTTTTATCAATCTTTTGGGGCATTGGTTTCTATAATTATATCTAATTCTGTACCGTCTGGATATTCTAATTTTGGCAAATTCTTGGCTTCTTTTTTTAAGGCTCTTACTACTTCAGTATCCTCTGAAGTCCAATTCTAGGGATTCTTTACTGAAACCTTTTTCTAAATTGGCGCTGCCTTTTCTGCCAAATTCTTTATAAATTTTTTGATATAATTCAATACTCCTAGAAAGCATTGACACTGCCTTCTATCTTTGAATTCATCAGGAAATTCACATAGCCTTTCTGCTATATGAGGTTGAAGTTCTTCTTCACTCCCATGAATTTTTAACCCTAAGAAATCAATCTGGGGTTTCATCCAAATGGTTTTTCTTTTTGAAAGAACCATTTCTTCTTTTCTGAACACTTGTGTCACCTGCTTCAAATGTTTTAGGTGATCCCTAGTATTTTTACTAAATACTAGAACATCATCGATGTAAACTGCAACAAATCTAGTCATTCCTTCAAACGCTTTGTCCATCATTCTATGGAAGATTCCTAGGGCATTTTTTAATCCAAATGGCATAACTAGCCATTCAAAAAGCCCAATTGGTGTAGTGAAGGCTGTAAGAGCTACTGCTCTTTCCTTGACCTTTATCTGTTAGTACCCTGATTTGAGATTGAATTTAGAATAAATTGAGGGCTTCTCCCTTCTTATTCTATTTCTAAGAGATTCCTGGTTAGGTAAGTTATACCCATCCTCTCTTGTTTCTCTATTCAGATCTCTATAACTCACAATTAATTACTTATTTAGCTTCGTCAATCAACTTTTGGTCTCGGCTATGATTTTGTCACCCACATAAATGCAGCATTCTGTCTTTGCTAACTTGGTACTTTTGTGCTTTAATTAGTCTCAAATTTATAGTTCAGAATGTGTTTCTCAAATTCCCTTATCAGGTATTGGGGATAATAGTACATTCCTACTCCGATAATGATCCGAATTTTTTGAGCACATATCAGCCTTATGGATGACCTTGCTGCCATAATGCCTCCGTGGATTGCTTTTTCCCTCGACCACTCTTCTGAAAACGTTTCTTCACATCTTATGCACTCTTCCAGATTAATTTCTTTTCGTTCTACTATGCTAGGACTTATATTTACGGCATCACGTTTCTAAACAATTTCTTAGTTTTCACACAATATCAAGATTTTCCTTCCTAATAATATTCTACCACCTTTTCGAATAAATTATAACTTTCCTTTTATATTAGTACCTGATGTTAATTAGGATGAAAATGGTTGACGCTAGGTTAAGCTTCTGTTTTGTAAAAATATGTAAATTGAAATTATTTTCTAAGTCGCAAGTTATTCTATTAATTTCGATTTGCTCTTGTTTCACCTTGATCATTGACCATCCTTTGGCTTACAAGATTTTCAATTCTTGCCACTCTCTCGTGCTCAGGTCTGTGTTTTGCACCCACATCTGTGGCCAAATTTTATTGCTCTCGTGATGTACACTCCTACTCTAGTTTGTTAATCATCTGAAACGGAGTCGGTTTTTTGATTTTGGTCCGAAGAGTTGACCCCCCCGTGCAATTCTAATTAACTCCCCTTTAGGGGCTGGACTTCACCCGTATTATAGAAATCTTCAAATTTGATATCTGGCAATGTTATGGTCTTTTATAATTGCCATCCTGCCGTATTTTCTGGGCTACATTTTCAACAATATCTTGTCCCACACGAACTTTTAGCTACTTAATTTCTTTTTATATGTTAGAGCTTTGACTCCCCACACCCATCTATCTTGTATATTGACTTTATTATGTAAATCTGGTATAACTTTTATACAGGCTGCTTCCGAGATGCAAAGGTAGCTATTGCCCTCCTCCTAGCCCCAATGGTACGACTCAAAAAATACCATAGCCTTTCCATTCCACTAACTGCATAATGATAGTGTTACTAGATTTCTTTGCGCTTTTCTAATTATAATTGGACTAGATTGCCAACTTGTCAATTAATTTAATAGGGGACCATATAGTTGACTACTTGGGACATTGCTGCCTTTAGGGACTTTGTGTGCCCCCCGTGTTATGTTTGAACTTTGTGGACACATAAACGACCTGCATCCTGACTGGATACTTTGCCCGTTCTTTTGCACCTCTTTCCCCCCTTCGACCTAATTTATTTATAGGTTCTCTTCTTGTAAGGTATCCCATGAGGTCTGTGGTATGTTGTCAACCAAATTTCAGCTCGAGGCATCCCTTCATTCTGACACAAATCCTTACCTTTGTTCTGAAAAGATTTAGTTGCTTGGCACAGTCTTTTTTTTCCTACCTTCTCACTAGATTTCTTCTTCATTTTGCTCTTTGAGAAAACTCCTTAGTTGGTGCTTATTACCGCTCTCATCAAGTCGTCTTGCCTGACTAGCTTTATAATTATAGAAGATTCTTCTCGAATCTTTTCCTCCTTCTTCTTCATCAGCTTCATAGAGTGATTCTGAGAATCGACAAATAGAATATCATCCTCTCATCATTGAGTCATTCCTCTGCCCTATAAGAGGTTCCATAGAACTTGTTGAAGACGTCCCATCAAGAGCTCTTGAGGCTACCCTTCCTTTTTCTGCTTGTTCTGGATCATACATATAAGCTTATGGCCCTACTTCTTTGTTTCCACAAGTAACCTTACAATAGTCACAATTATCCAAATGATTTTCCTTGCGGACATAGTGATATCGTCCAGACTCTCTCTTTGGAAAGATTCCTTTGACATCCTCTCTATGACTCTAAGTGATCTATTGTATATCTATTCATCAGTTTTTTATGCCCTTTCTTAGATCTTTCTGTTCCAAATTTGACTCCAAGTGCTTTCTCCTTTTCCTGACTTGGATATTTCTTTTATGTGCCAATCCTTCAACACAAATTAGTTTCTATCGCTTTCTGGCCTATCGTAGTGGTTTTTTGGTTAGCCAGATTCTTCCGCTTATCCCAACTTTGTGATCTTTGGCCCCCGACAGATTCTAGATTCAGATTTACGACACCTGTTTCTCATCTTGATTAAAGTGTGTTGCCCATACAGTAAAGTTCGTTTATACATTTCTGTTTTACTGTCTTTATTCTCTTTTGACTCCGAGAGTATTCATCGTATCACTTCTGTTATTCTCTTATAATTCTATGCTTATTTTTTTTACGCTTGTTTTCCACTTCCATGGCTTCAATCTCGCTCACGGTTCTGGTAGTTGCTTATAAAGACTTTGTTGTTTTTTTGGTAAGGCTTGATGATTTATGGTCCGAGCTTACCCTATTATACCAAATGGGATTCTACAAACGCATACTCTTCTCAACGTAGTCACACATGCATACCGACTCTGATCTTTTGTGCAGCGCCCATTCTGGCTTTCATACAGCTCTCGTCTCCTCTATCAACTAGCCGGAATATCCTTAAAACTCTGTTTGAGGACAATCTGCTATGATCAGCGATTACCTTCGCTGACGTTTTGTTATAGTGTTATGGATTATATTGTGTAATGATGTCTGTAGTTGTTACTTGACCGTATCTACCAACAAAAATCTCTCCAGGTTTTGTTTAATCTTAGTTGTGGTAATCTGCAAATTTATATGATTGATTCCACACTATCCAGATTCAATGACGCATTTTTTATGAATTTTGGTTCCTATTATGGGGAACTCCTCTGTGAAACTATCTCTTGCGCTTTTTGAATTTCTATTGAATTTCTCAAGATAATTTAAAAACCTTTCCCCCCCCCCCCTTCCCCCCCCCTCCCCCCCTTTTCTTTTTTTTTTTCCCAAACTCCGTTTTGTGGGTTTTGCCGGGATGAGCAGTTTCTTGAAAGAAAATTCTTTTCGCCTTTATCCAGGTTTTAGTTCCATTTCTTAGGGGTGTGCATGTATGGGCTTTGCAGCCATCTAGATGAAATTATATCTTTCTCTAGTACCACTTTTATAGGGCACTGTTTCAACCGAAAACGATATCGGTTTTTTGCTCTCTGCAGATCCAATCCTTGGCTGAACCTGACTGGCTTCGTTTTGAAAGTACATGTTTTTCGCACTGGCTTTTTTTTTTTTTTTTTATTATTCGGTGTCGTTGGGGTCTTACATCATTTACGCCTCTTCACTTAATTTTTTCTTTTTCTTCAATCAACTGGACTCATGTCTTAGTACACCTATTCTTCACGGATGAAGAAAGCTTTATCCATTACTCGTCCGAGCATTCTGGTGTCTCAGTACCCTCATGCTGAACATTAAACCTTTTTGTTCATCAAGGTCTTCGAGGGCACTCTGAACCTTCCTGTTCTGTGCATTCTTTTCATAGTCTTTTAGCAGCGTAGATCTATTTTTTACGAATATTCGTTACTTCTCACTGAGCCTTTAGGGTCTTCTCCGTTATCCTATACACGCAGACGAATTGTATTTTGTCCTCATAATATTTTTCATATTTCTCAATTTTATTCGTGTATTGGAATTGCACTTATATTTACTTTTGCAGACGGATGAATGAGTTATTTGTTTTTTTATTTTGGCTGTTTGATTCTGATCTAGAGTTGACTATGGATGCTGTCTAACTGCCCTTTAACCCATTGTTTTTGTCTAATTTAGATTGATTAAAGCTAAGCTGTCTTTCAACTCTTTATTGTTTGAATTGTGATTCTAGACCCCTTGTCTGAAATTTTGTTCTTAGATCTATCAAAATAGGCTCTGATTCAAAAGTGGTTTTAGAAGCCCCAATATAGTTTGAACTATTCTTCTCATTGATTCCAAATTCTTTATTAAACATTCTCCACTAAATATTATGATTGCGTGATTTAAGGAAGCCTCTCGGATAGAAAAGTTGGCATCTTTGGCTTCTATATCTTTTGCTGTGATCATAATTTCATACCATTATTTCTCCCTCCTAAGGTCAAATTGAATAGGCCAACGGGATGTGTACCAATTTCTCGCGAATCCTATTTGACTACATAAAAATTAGGATGGGGGAATAAAAAAACACACGGGGTGAATAGGAAAATTAAGGCAATAACAATGAAATTTATTACTCTACTATGTGATTTTTCTAACTTTTCAAATCCTTGATCACGAATGCCAGTTGTATGACAAGTAGTTCTTCGTTTTCATCCCACATAGGTCTGGGGCACTTCTGTCGGCAAACCCGCAAGGTTTACGCGCTCTTAGGCTTCCATTAGGACTTCAAACCTTACATGACACTAGTGTGTTGAATATATTGGAAACAAACAACTAAAGATTTTCTCCGCGAGACGAGAGAGAGAGGTATTTGGACTATGCAATTACTGCTTCTTTAATCGGTTCTAAATTATCAATACTAGTCATTTTATGAGGTATTTATTTCACATAGAAGAAGGTTTTGGAGAGAGAAATACCTTCAAACTAACGATTCTTCGATATTTTAGCTAATTGAATCAACGCCGTTATTGTGATGAGACTCCGAAAACCAGGTTTAAGTAAAGGTCTAGATATCATATACCGAATAGAGATTGAAAGAATATTAATCTTAGTCTTAATATCAGAGTAGCACAAGTTTTTTGAGGGGCACGCGTGGAATAACTCCACAGAACTCTAGGATCAGAATCAGTACCGTTTTTTTTCTCCAAAATGGCTCTTCTTCATAACAATGAAGGATTCGTAGGATAGTCAGTCCCACATATATATATAAAACCGACGTAGAAAATAATGATAAAGTTATGAGCGTCAAAATACATCTCTCAGTAGGGTTTTTGACCGAATGCACCCTTCCTAAACGTCCAAGTCAGAAGCTTCAGTGCATAGCTACTATCCTTTTACCGTGGATAACTCCGTTTAATGGATTACGGCGCCGGATTATCGGGTGAAAAAATCATTAATTCGCTGTTCGAGCGTTTAAGTAAAGGATCTTTATATTAGACTGGATCCAGGTGAATAAGTTTCCCATATAACGCGCGTGACGGATGAATTGTTCATTTCATTATTATATAATTTATTAATAAGTTTATTTTGTGTCAATATATTGAAGTGAGGATATGACACACCTTACCCCAATTGTGTGTATAACTAATTCTTAAGTTCAGTTTTTTAAAACAAGGTTATAAACTTGAAAAGCGCTCGGAACCTTTATTAAAACCATCCAATTTTCAATTCGGACTTAAAATTTAATTTCTATATATTTTTTTTCTGACGAAAACAAAAACAAAAGTGGCGGGGCTTCCAATATTTATTCCCCCCAATACTTAGATGTTTTTTATCAATATCAATATCACGTTAAAATAAATAATTAATCTGTCTACTCATTGAGACTGTCGCAGCAGTCGCACGCTCAATGGCCAATATTCTATTTAAATACAATATTTTTTTATCAAGTAGCAATTAAAATACAACCGTATTCTTCTAACAACTATGAGGGGAGATGTAGCCACTTGACCTTCACTAAATAGTGAACACTATGGTAGACTTGATTGTATCTCCCAATCTTGTATGTCAGCATGCATGCGCCTGGGGGGGGGGGGGGCTTTTCTTTTGGGCGGGGCCCGGGCGGGGAGCTCCTCTGGGTGGTTGGGATTTATGGTTAGTCAATTGATGGGCTTTTAAGCAGGTTGATAGAATATCCGCTCGGACTTGGGAAACCCAATTTCCTTTTTATTACCGTGATAAGGCCTCGATATTAAAATGATATAATTTCTATATTTGAATCAATTAACAAGGTGGGCTGAGTATAAGGTTTTCTGTTTAAAGCGGACCCCATGCTGAATTTAATTTAGATTAACAGATTTGTATCCATTTTGCTAGATCTAAATTAATGTAATTAAGCATATTGAAAGACTGAGTGCTCATCAAACTAACTTGGGTTATTGATTTAAACAAATCAAATTTACTCATTTATAAACTTAACCATGTTAGTATGAGAAAATATATTTGTCCATTTAATTTTAAGAACAAGAATGTTAAACAAGATACTTTCTTTTTCTTGCACAACTTTTTTTATATATTTTTTAATTTGAATATAACTAATTAAGACTTAAGATGTTGTTTTTCATTTTTTGTAATGCTAAATTATAATGAATCGTAAACATGATACCATTTAGATAAAAAATAATATTTGCAACATAATTACACATTAATTTGAAAACTAAATTGTATTGTTAATATTTTAAGAAATTAACAAATTAAAGAATCTAGTTGAACTCATCTTGAAGTTTGTCCCCCACAATTTCACCAATAATGTTAACTACGAAAATGTATATATTTATATTTTAATAGGCAATAGTATTATAACATTATAGAAAAATTCTTTTTTTATAATAGAAAAATAAGAATTAATTATATTTATTTATTTATTTATTTAAACTCACCTTTTAGTGCTCCCTCTCCTCTATGCAACTTGCTCCTCTCCTTCTCCGCTTTCCCCGTCTCCAAAATTTGAATTATGATTCCATTTCCTCATGCTAATTTTTTTGGTATGATCATTTAGTCTCAATGAGTTTTTTCTCGTTTTAACTTTTTTTTAAAAAAATATATTAAATAATACCTCATTCTGGGAAGTATTTCCCAGAATGACTCTGACGTAATCTCGCTAGTCCAAGTAGCGATTTTTTCCTCTAACTCAAAATTGTCTGCTCGCCAAGTAGCAGATGTACACTATGTCACTTTTGGGGTTATTCTCGTGCAAGAACAATCTCGAACTTGGAGTGTATGCCAGACTTGGTGAAATAATCGCTACTTTGAGTAGGATGATTTGGGGAAAAATCGCTCTTTGGACCTAGAGAGATAAGTTGTTATAAAGTGTCAGGGTCTAGCATCATATTGTGTAAAAGGACAAATCTCATTATCCCTTGTGCTGTGTTGTAAAAAATGTAGTTTGTTCAATTGTTAGATACTATGTGTATATTAATTAATGAAAAAAAAAAATTCCCTATTTTCACCAAAACATACTCGGTTCCTTGTGCTGTAGTGTTTTTGGCTCGCTTGTGTGCAATGGATTGTCTCGGGTGGACAGCCCCAAAAATGATAAAATAAAGATGCCAGTAACGATTCTACCGAGATTGAGTGTAGGTCAATACCCTTTCCGTTCTTAAATTGATGACCAATGATGCATTCTTTTATACTAATACTATTTTTGTCTACCTGCTCCTATTATTCAGCCCACGCTGGGCTGAGGAAGAGTTACGAGACGAAAACAAAAATATATATGAGATTGCGCCGTGCATACCTATATTAATCTACTGTATTCTCATATCATGATATATTGATCATAATAATTTGAATCAATAAGGTGGTGTTAAATATGCTGCTTTACATGAATTGAACAGTTCGAGAAACTGAAATCCAAACAACTATAGAAAGTTAAATTAGAATGAATTGAGAAGACTAGATCAATTAGTTAGCCTATTAGTTGTTTTTTTATTCGTTGATGTTCTTGTTATATATAAATCCAACACATTTATACGCTTTGTTATTTGAAGCAGACTATGTAGAGAAAAATTCTTTTTAAACTTATGTATAAACTCACCTGGTTATGCAGCAGCATTGCGTCCTTCCGCTAATTTTTTTTTAATTTCATTTTTAGAAACCCACGAAAGCTCTGTCTTTAGCCAGACGCGCCTCAAAATTCTGCGCAATCCCGATATATTCAGAAAATTCGGACGCCTGATCACAATTTTTGAGAACGCCGATACGATTCGATTCTTTGTAGCGCATGTTTATTATCTTACGTATCAAATTGCACCCCAGCTTTAATAGTGAAGCTTTTATCTTTGTTTGTGCTTTACAAAGAAGAAAAATTCTGTTTGTGATATGCAAAATTTTTTATATTTCCCTCGTAAATTGATTCAGACTCATGATTCTGCTGATAATTATACCAGTCTCAAAAAATGTCTCGCTTCATGATACAATCTTTCTGATGATTGCATCCAGTCCATTGAATTAATCCAAGTGATCATCCGGTCATCTGTGTGTGGTTCTGTACGTGTTTCTAAAATTTCTTTGAGTGGTGATAAGTATAATTGAATGGATGTCGGCTGACACTCACATACCCTTTCTTTATTAACCCCAGTTACACAACAAATCCCCCCGGTTAGCCCATTTTTTGTTTTTTATTGAGGCTCGCACTTCCTTGCTCCTTCTATAATCTAAGTCTGTTCTCACCCATACTACATGGCTGCGTGCAAACAATCTAGTTATTTCATGAATATGCTGTTATCTATGTGGCCAATGAGAAATTAAGAAATACGCTTCTCCTATGTTACCCATTGCTTTTTTGACTTTGGATTTAGTGAAGTATGAAAATTAATTCCCATACAGTAAGAAGTGATGGTCGTTAGAGTTTCACTTGAAAACTCTGCATGTGAGTTGTATTTATCGCGGGGTTAGTTTGTATTCACATACTGAATATTTAATTAGTTAACTTAAATCATTTTCATTTGGGATAGAATATAATTAACTTGTCCGACCATGTGCCACTTACAGGTTAGCAGTCGGAAATTTTGCGCCCAACTTGTACTGCAACCTGTTGATATTTTGTTGTTAGACAGCAATCTGATACTGTGTTGAAATTTTGATTGGTCTAAAGGATTCTCATATTGCTCCAAGTTGCGATTACGCTCATATGGCTTATGAGTGCCATTACAAACGATTTATTGTGCGAAAGGATTTCTTATTACTTTCTTAAGAGGAAAAGTAAAAGACAAATAAATCAGGTTGGCAGCAGTGAAATTCAGGCTTGATTGTAAACAATTAAGTGATGAAGCCCTCTGTGGTTTTTTGAATTTCTTCAAAGGACTAAATGAAGAGATTTCTTATACTGTTACAACATTGTTTGATACAAGGGGAAGATTTACAATTTTAGAAACATGTGTTTTTTCATCTTCATGTGTTTTCTCTAATTAGATGTCTCGGCAACCAAAAGGAAAAAGAAGTCCACCTAACGGCAAATGCTGCCATGAAAATTTTGCGCTGGCTCTTGCAAACAGTGAGTAATGAGATCCATACAGTTTTCGTGTGACTATTTGAGTGGAATTCCAATACAATTGTGATAGTCACTTGCCCAAATTCTGATTAATCTCCCAAATACTCTCATCAAACATGAGTCTAACTGGGATTGTTAATCAGGTGGTTACTGTTCCAATTGTATGTAACCGTCAAATGTGGTTTTTAGTTTTCATCTCTTCAGAATGTACATCAGGATTCTGAACAGCGGTGCCCAACAGATTCAAATGTCTGTGCACACTTAGTATATTCTCTCAACCTAATACCAATCCACATTCCATTAATTTGCCAAATGGATAACATCCTCTTTCACCGTTCATATGGCAGTATGTGCATTTCAAACTATATGTCGTCACTAATGTGTTGTGTGTTCCCGGGTTCATTCCCATTTTTGCCTGTTTTGTTTCCGGTTGTCTGTTGTATAATACAAAACAATGATACATTTATATGTGGTTCTTTCTTCTTAGACTCATATTTGCCTTCTACGGTACCATTAAGAAAGAAGATGAATGGGAACCAATTAACTTCTATGGCCTTATAACTCATATGCGAAACATGGACGTTATCCCTAATCTAGTTCCTCAACGGCTCTACTCACATCAAGCGAAGTTTCAGTATTCACTTTGGCTTCAAACCCTGACCCAAAATATTCACTTAGAGACTGACACTACAGATGGTCATGCTTTACAAATCAGGTAACTTTCTTAACAGCTTGGCGCTCATATAATCTTAATACCAAACAGGTTTGGAGTATGTCATGTCCCAAAGGAAAATTCAGCTGTTCATGTATTTAGTATAGGTCAAAGAAACAGATTTTGATTGATCCAATGGTGACTATAGGGGCCATGTCAATGTGGTTCCTAATGTTGGTTGTCAAGTGTTTTATTACTATAGTTGATAGATCACTACTCGTTGTTTAATAGGCGTGTACATGTCAAGATGAAATTGAATTCTTCATCTGTTAAAATTTGGGACACACATGGTTAGAAACAATTCAATGTTTGTTCATGTTTAGAATAGTGATGATTCAGATAAATGA